>NC_053028.1:697584612-697692077 GCF_003073215.2 Triticum urartu
AAGGCAACTTCGTCGATAAGAATAGCACATGTACCACAAAGTGTAAGAAAAATATAATGTGAGATGATATAACTCATTTCAGAAAGGTAGAAGTTTTAAAATAGTACTTGTGATTGAGGATGCACCTCATAGATGGCGGACTCTGAAACAATCGAACCAGTGCACAATAGCAGGCATGCTTGCTAGAACACAAATAGTGAAGAATATCGTTGTGGCATCAATCCCCATTCACGAGAAGAGATCATGCAAAAAAGGGACACGACAGAAATTTACAACATTCTAATGCAAGCAACTACTGTTATGCACAGAATTCCAAGAATGGAAATGTCGTTTTTTTAAGTATTCTTCTAGTGGAATATGGAATATCATTATGGAATTCTTTGCATCCACACAAGTGCTAAGTGCATACATCCTAGTCTGCTCAGTTGATTGAGTGTAGCTACAAAATAAGCTTGATTCTTGGACCTAAATTTGCTGTCAGTTTATAAGAGCTAGACCATTTGTGCGACAATAAAGTGAAAACATCAGCCCTTTGAACCATGAAACTGGAATACCTCCTCTCTGCTCACCTGAAAGTAACAAACAATAAATCAATGAAAAATCTTAGTATTACAAAAAGATAAACTTCCAGAGGTGAAGGAAGAGCCGCGTGGATGTGGCGCAGAAGCATGGTGGCCATCGCGCCTGGGAACACCCAAGCCGCGGAGCAAGCTGACGAGTTGTGGCGAGCGCCGCTGCCATTAGCTCACTTGCCTGCTTTTCCTTTTTCTTCTGCAAAAGCTTTTCGAGCATGCAAACATGTCCAGTTAGATTCTTTTCCGTGTCAGAATATTCCTCGTGAAGGTGCAGAAATAAGTCACTTCGATGCCACTTCACCATAGAAATTTCAGATATCTCATAAGAACCAAATTTATTTCGCAATTAATGTGTTCGGAATGTTCATCATGTCTCTCATCACCAAACACCTACAGTAAAAAAACACATCACTTGCAACTTACAAATATTCTTGATATTGAGGTCCATAGTATTGTTCAGGATCGTTTCACACCATGACTCGGAACACAAAGAATTAATATCGTTTTTACATACAACCACTTCTCAGATTAAAGTAACCATTGATTTGTACGGCCATCTTAGAACTTTTTAAAACTCTGAAGGTTTGAGAAAAGGGACCTTCGTTGTAGCTGATCCGCCTCCATTAAGAATAACGATATATTCTTGATATTGATGTCCATAGTATTGTGGCATCTATGATCAACTGTACGAGATTGGCATAAACTATCTGAGCAGTGAGATATTGATGACCACCTCCAAGAGTAATGATATATTAATTTTAATAGGTTGAGAACTCTACAGCAAAGCTTGAGCCCCTGAAAATATCAGATTTCTTTACACTTCAAATAAAATCAAACACTACAAGTTGGACGGAAAGTAAGTGTGACAGCTCACACCCAAAATCCCCCATAGTTCTGCACCAACTGCTCAGCGTCCGACCACTTCAAACTTGCAGCGCAATCGTACACACACGCACGCACGCACCCACGCAATTGCCGCTCGTTGTGCTTAACCTCGTCCTAATCGAAGACGGAAAGAGAAACGGGGAAGCGGGAGAGGGAGAGATATCGAGATCATACGTGGCCCTCAAACATCGTCGAAGTCGAGGGGCGGCCGACGGCCGAGTGCGGGCGCCTTTGTTTCCCGCTCGACTCGCCATCCCTCCATCCTTCGGTTCTCATCTCTCATCTTCCTCTCCCCTTTGATTCGACAAGCACAGAACATCGAAACACAAAGGTGAGGTGGTACAGGCGGCAAGGCCAGTGGGAACGATCGAGGAGGAGATGGTTGTGCGCTCTCTCTCGACGGCGGCGGACCTAGGTTACGCATTGGGAGGGGTGGAGCTCTCGCGCAGTCCTACGGCTGGATCGTGGTTTCCTCAAAGCTACATGGGCTGCAATCCGGGTGCCAGGCCCGATTAACCAGAATTCTCAGATTTTTCTGCGGGAGTAGCTTTCCTTAAGGACAGACGATCAGTTAGCATTCGGACGGCCAATCTCATGCGATCCAATGGACGAAAAGGCACATGGTCTGAGATAACTCGGAAGTGGTTCAGTTATACTGTCCTTAATATCTCAGAACAATTAATAATACCTTAATATCCCACACAAATGCAGCAATTAATACTTCCTGGGTGTCCTGATGGGCTGCAGGACAGTCATGGGTGGATTGATGGGGGTGCGGGCCGGTATTAATTTTCCTTTGTGATCAATTAAATGGCTGTTGGTAGTAGGATATTTATTCCCGTTTAAAAAAATCCATTTGGAGAATAATAATAAAGGAAACCATGGCACTTTCTGGAAATCCTGATCCCTGTTAGCTGCACTTCGTTATCTTCTGCATGGCAAGTGCATGCAAGAATTTGTCACTACGTGCAATTTCTGCTCGTTAGTTGGTATCTCGCTCCTCACATGCAAGACTGCAGTGTAGACCCATCGTCAACCTACCACTTGAAGAACCAACAGGACAAGCTAGGTCGCAATGGCATCAAGCTTTCCCGACAACCATTCACAATATTGGTGTTGGAGGAGTCAGTGAACTATTCTACATCTCTATGTTTTTTCACAAGAAGCTACATACGTCCATGGTTGGGTTCAGCTAGCTATGCAGACGAACAAAGTCGCAAGAATTAGAGCTACGGGGTGAATAAAGAATAGTCTGCATGTTGCATTTAAAAGATGATGGGTGCCTTCACGTCCTGTCAGCCATTTACAGTAAACGAATGGAGCCAGGCTGAAAAAGTTTATGATGGTCCCGTCGTTTAAAAACTGACATGCTGTCGTGCCAGAACCCAGTCCACACCGTGTGCTACCTCGCGGGTGGCCGTTGGGGCTAAGATGCTGGCCACGAGCAGAGTTCAATGCGTGTGTTGCGTCGCGGGGCACGACTGCATGTGTCAGCTGGGAATACGCGTCTATACCGTTTGCTATACGCAGAGGAGAGATCATTATACGACGGAAGTGTATTTAATTAGCACGAATCGCGCGGCAACGTGTGGCGTGGATACCGACCGACCGCGCGTGATGGCATGTCCACTCGCCATTATTCGGACCAAATCAGCACATTTTAAAGACGAGGGACCAAATCTGCACTAGGCGATAAATTTAGGGACAACAAATTTACTTATGTAAGCACTATTGGAATCGAGCAATTTGCCAAGGGTCATAAATGTTTGGCAAAAAGTACACCGAATGTTGCACTGGTATAATGGAAAGGCCCCAATCGCTCGCTAGCTCAAATGAGCTCGCATGAACAGTAAATTTTAAACAATAATTAAATAACATTCAAAAAAATCTCAATTTTTTCTGTGGTAAACTTTAACAAATGTTTTTAAGAGCTTGCCAAATTTTTACTTCCTAATGACATTTGTGGAAGTTGCAGAAAAAAACAAAAACAGTACTCCAAGACGTTTTTGAAAATTGCATTTTTGGAGCATTGATTTTTTTTTCTACCAGTCCCACAAGTGTGATTTCATTTCATGCTGAAATTTTGCAAGCATTCAGAACATTCGTCAATGTACCGCACACAAAAAATGTCATGATGTATTTATTTTTGATTTTTTAATGATTTTTCTGTTCATACGGGCTCATTTGAGCTCAAGGTGAGAATAGTCCTGGTATAGTGGTCTTTTCCAAATTCTTTTCGTTGGACACTTGCAAACTTTTTTGCCTAGTGTCGTAAATGGGTAATCGGTAAAGTAAATGTGATTGACAGCCAGCTGACGGAAACAACACCTACTGCATGTTCATCTGACCGACACTCGACAAACACAAAACCACAATCGGGAGCCACGTGTCCACCAATTTTGTCGAGTGCACTGTGGCCGACACTCGGCAAACGTCCTCAAGCATCGCAAAAAGCTTAAAGTCTGGTTGAGCCGTTGATGACTTGACACTCCTAAAAAGAGACTCCCTACAAAAAAGGAGAAAGAGACCGAGAAGGGGAGCTTTGACTCATAGGCCTATTGCTCCTCTTCTGCCCGACCCACAGCAAAACTGAGTCCACGCTGAGCTCAGGAATCGATGTACAAGTACACCGGCATCCCCGGCTCCGACGTCATGCGCAGCCGCGCCGACGGGCAGCTAGTGGCCGTCACGTACATCCCGCGAGGGGAGCAGGTGGACGAGGCCGTGCGGCGGGAGATCATGAGGCACCGGTCGCTGCGCCAACCCAGCGTCGTCCGCCTCAGGGAAGTCGTCCTCACCCCGACGCACCTCGCCGTCGTCTCGGAGCACGCCCCCGACCTCCACCGGCGGGTCCGCGACGCCGGCCGGTTCGGCGAGGACGAGGTCCGCCGGGTCAACTCCTCCATTATTGGTTCCTACCTACCAATTCTTTCGCCATGGCGTTCCTTTCTTTCCACCAACCGTCGAAGCTTTTGCCATTTTTTCAGGCGCGTCTGCTGTTCCGGCAACTGGTATCAGGAGTCAGCTACTGCCACTCCATGGTACAGACTAGTACTCTTCCACTGCCAATTACAGCTTCTTGTGGAAACAATGGAGGTAGCTAGGCTGGGAGTACTGAAACTGTGCCGTCTAAATTTTTGGTAGCAAGTCTGCCACCGTGACCTGAAGCTGGAAAACATTCTGCTGGATGGGGGCTGCGCGGGGCCTCCTCGCCTCAAGATATGCGGCCCTGGCGTTTCAAATGTACTCAAAGATAGAGAATTCGTTTTCACTTCTGCAATAGTCTACACCCTTCGTTCGGAATTACTTGTCACAAAAATGAATGTATCTACAACTAAAATACATCTAGATACATTCATTTCTTGGACGAGTAATTCCGAACGAAGGGAGTACATCATACTTGCTCTGCTTAGAGTTAGATGTCAAACTCGGAGTAGTACTTTCTGCCTGAACCTCTGTTGCTTCATTGGTTCGCAGCGTCAGTCGCAGCCGGGAGCGCCCAGAGCGTCTGACCAAACACGTGTGTACATCGCTCCTGAGGTTTTTCAGCAAAGGGAATATGGTGGCAAGGTACACATACATACATACATATTGGAATTCAGTTCAATGTTAATATGTTACACATACATACATGGATTCGATTGAAAGTTCATACAATCGGGAACTATTTCTCTGTTAATTTCTCAATGTAGATCGCCGATGTGTGGTCCTGTGGAGTGACCCTCTACGCCATGCTAGTCGGTGCCTACCCCTTCCAGTGTCCTGACGACGAGCCAATAAATTTTAGGAAGATAATTCAGGTTAATTTCTCTGTTTCAGCATCTAACTCTCAGTTCCATCTCTATCCATTCTGATCACAAAACTAACGAGAACTTCATATTGCCAGAGGATACAGAGCGTGGAATACTCAGTTCCAAATGACCTGCACCTATCTGCCGAGTGCCGGGACCTCATTTCCAAGATCTTTGTTGCTGACCCAGCTGCTGTGAGTACCTGCTATGTGTATGCAACATTGTTCGAGGAAGTACATATATTTTTGCATAGTGTTATATTATTTCCTTTCAGATACTACTACCGAATAACTATCGTGCTGATTATGAAATACAGAGAATCACGGTGCCTGAGATAAGAAACCATCCATGGTTCTTGAAGAATCTCCCGGCTGATGATAGCACAATGAGCACCGAGGAGGCAGAGCAGCCGACGCAGAGCATGGATGAGATGATGCAGATCCTAGCACTGGCAGAGGCACCATATCTACTGCCGATGACATAGAAGAATTTGTAGATTCAGACCCCTATATTGACATCACCACACGCTAGTACACCTCATATATATTTGATATATTTTCAAACAAATTCCATATGTTACAAGGTATCAAATCTCAAAACATCATAGCAGCAGGAAAACTATATAGCTACAATAACTTGACCACAAGATGGCCAGAAGGGGATAAATTTGAGGTTATCGCTAGTTGGGCTGCCCATGCTTTGATTTCCCCCAAATTGTTACTCTTGTTGCTCGTGATGGTTTTCATTCTTTTCAATATTGCACAACATTTAGCTTACTGGATTAATTAACCATGCTGTTGTAATATTGCTTGAATATCTCGCTAATATGAGAACTGGTTGGTTATGTTGAACAATGTTTAATTTGTGAACCATTTAAATTACTGGACATCAGATCAGTTCTATGGCTACTGCTCACAAGTGCACGTTTACCACATAAAAAAGCATGGTAAACACTTCCAATTTATTTACCCGAATCACTAGAAAAAAAAAAGTACCTTTGCCAAAGGCTAGGTAAGCGTAATCCCTCTGCTCGCCACAAGGCATGATCATGACTCATGAGGAGGCATGCAAAAAAGGACCGATGAGAGCTTTGGTGAGGTACGTGCACCCTATTTTTAATTTTTTTTATATAGACAGATATAACTTTTAAACCGAGTGTCCAAATTACAAGTGTTTCCACCATTGCGTTAAAATAGCTTTGAAATTAAATACCATGTTGCCCATGTTACCATGTGTGTACTTCACATGTTAAGTACTCACATTTTTTTATTTGCAAACAATTAAGCCAGAGCCATTGGCACCATTTTAATTTTAGTTCTAAGACATGAACTTTGCAATTATTGATAATTGTATTCATTAATCGATGCTAGGGCTATATCCTCCTTTTTGATAAAAAAAAGTGTGAATCTGTAATGCCTTCCGCATCCCCATGTATTATAAAATGCTAAGCATCATTTATAGTTATACTAGCAAAAGGGCGTGTGCGTTGCAACGTGATAATAAAATTATGGTCTTCAAGTCAAGTTCCAAATATTCACATTGCATACATATACATGTATTTAAATATTTGTGCACCAATCGGTGTACATGTGGACGTAAGACATGTGCATCCTAACATGCTTAGAATGGATTTGATGTTGTACTTGATCCTTGATGCATGTATGATTTTATACATCCTCGATGCGTGTGTGAGAAGGAAAAGAAAAGGTCAGTCTCACGATGATTGAAAAAAATGGAGGGCCCTCTGACGTATGTTCACTTTTACGGATGGCGGGGTGGGTAATCCACTTTAACTTTAGGGGCAGTTTCGATGACAGACAAAAAATTCAGAGAAACAATTAACAACGAGTTTATTTTCACTTACAGGTGGCGTGTGGATAAATTACTTCAATTTTAGGGCCAATTTCGATGACAGACAAAAACTCAGATAATCAAGTAATGAAGAGTTTCTTCACTTATGGGTGACATTATGTGTAATTTATTATGGGCATCTTAGGGTAGGTGGATGGACCAAAAAAGCAGAGAAACACACCATCCTTTTTTTAGTAGGTATAGGTATAGGTATAGATTTATGGGTGGCGGAGTAGGTAATTTACTTCAACTTTACGGGGCAGTTTCGATGACAAACGAAAAGTTTAGAGAAACAATTAGCGAAGAGTTTTTTCACTTACAGGTGGCGGGTGGGTAATTTACTTCAATTTTAGGGGCAGTTTTAATGATAAACAAACAAATCATATAAACAATCAATGAAGAGTTTTTTCACTTACGGATGACATGATGGGTAATTTATCCAACTTTATGGACAATTTAGTGTAGGTGGACAAACCACAAACTCGGAGAAACGCACCGTTCTTTATTATTAGGTATAGATTTGCTTAAAAACTGAAATACGGTTCCATTTTTAACACGTTGTGAGTAGGACTAGCTGAGATACGGTTCATCCATGCTTTCTTCCTTCGCTTTTCTCATACTTTGCTAAAACATCTCTAAAAAGAATACCATCAAAGTCTAATATACAACCCTGAATTACGAAACCCTCTACTTTAAATTCTTAAACTACCAAAAGCAGACAAGAAACAACCTTGGACAAGTTTTTGACTGGTCAACGGTATTGTTAGCCGCCATGTCACCCATGTCCACTTAACCCTATAAAAATAATTATGTTCATCAAAACTTTTTGAACTTTACCAAAATGAATATGAGGGTAGTGTGGATTTTGAGAGTTTTTTTAAAAAATCTGGGCATTTCCATTTTTGGTTAAATTTTAAACCAAATAGACTCTAAATTTTAATATTATTCCATATTTTCTATTCAAAAAAAAACTTTATGAAAATTTATCAAATTGAATATATCAGTAGTTTTGATTTTTTTTGGATATTTGTTTTCGAAATTTTCTGACAACTCTCCTTTTTTTGTCCATTCTTTTGACAAAGTGGCTCTAGATTTGAATTTTTTCCAATTTTTTCCTATTGAATACATGTTGGAACTTTCCTAGATTGAATATGAGGGTAGTGTGCGTCTTTGAGAATTTTATCAAAAGTTTATGGGCACTTTCATATTTTAGCCAAAATGGACCCAAAATGGATCAGAGTTTAAATTTACATTCTATTTTTTATTCAAAAAACTTGTTGAAAATTGCACAGATTGAAAATAAGGGTACTTTGGCCTTTTGATATTATTTTCGAAAATCTCTGGGCACTTTCCTTTTTTTGGCCAAAATTTTCAAAATGGTTGTGGATTTAAATTTTGTTCCAATGTTTTTGTGTTCGGCAAAACTTTTTGGAACGTTTCCAGATTGAATAAAGAGGGTAGTAGGATTATTTGAGTATTATTTCAAAAATTCTAGGCACTTTCATTTCTTGGCCAAATTTTGACCCACAATAATTCTGAATTTAAATTTTCATTCTATTTTTCTAGTGAGAAAAAGTTGTAAAAAAATTCCTAGATTGAATATAACAGTAGTATGGATTTCGGGTTTTATTTTCAAAAATTTCTTGGCACTTTCCATTTTTGTTCAAATTTTGACTCTAAAAGGCTCTTAATTTGAGTTTTTGATCTATTTTTTTTCTATTCGACAACACTTGTTGAACTTTCACAGATTAAATATAAGGATACTATGGATTTTGGAGTTAAATCCAAAAAACCACCACAATATAGGTGTCGTTATAAAAAAACACCACTTTACAATCTGTGACACAAAACACCGCCGCAACACGCAAGAAACACTAATCCTAAGTGCTAATTGATTTGATTATGTCACTAACTGGACAGACTCGTCCATTGGGCTGAGTCAGCAAAAAAGTGCCACATAGACATGTTGACTTGGTCTTCTTCTTCATCGCCCTTTCTCTCCGTGGCATTTCATCAAACACGTCTTGAGTGGGCACCACCATGACGCTCATGGTGGTCATGGCGGACAGCAACCAGAACCAGCAGCCTCTGAGGTACTGGTTCCTGTACTGGAGCGGGGCGCCTCCTCAATGCAATTATCACCGCGCCGGCCGTCGTAGTCCCACGACTGCCAGTTGACTGCGCCGGTGAACAGAAGCATCACTCCTCCAACTCCTTATGCGTCTCATAGCCGTGCGTCCTCCCGACAGTCCCTGACATGGGTCTTGCCTATCGCGCCCATCCAAGAGTTGTTGTTGCATCGTCCAAGCTGGTCCCTTTGCCCGACACACACAAACCACCGGTGTCATGTTCACACTCAAGGTGACCCACTACGTCCCCGACCTCGACGCGGAGCGGGGGCACGGCGAGGTGCTCCGCCACGTGTGCGGGTCGCCGCATTGTACGCCATGCGCTTCCACTCCATCCTCCTGGCCGGCGGCGGTGAGGACGCTTGCGTCCTAGAGCTCGTGGATATCGGGTCACCCCACGATGTCCTCCACCACCGGGGTGGCCTCCAAGAGCCTGTGCTTGCCGAGGTGGCCGCGTGGTGTGCCCACGGAACTGGCAAACCTCCACGCACGCACCGTCGCGCACCTCAACATATTTTTGCCAACTCAGCCTAACTAACGGATCCGACCAGTTAGTGATGTCATCAAAGCAATTAGCATTTAGGATAAGTGTTTTTGCCACTAGCAGGGTGACGCGCGTGGTACTTGTTGTCACAAATTGTAAAGTAGCGGTTTTCTGCTAATGACGCATGTATTGTGGTGGTTTATCAATTTAACTCGGATTTCTTTTTAGAATGTTTTTAAAAATTTCTAGGCACTTTCATTTTTGGCACATGGGTGACGTGGCGCCTGACGGGACTGTTGACCAGTCAAAAACCAATACATGGCCGGTTTTGACTGTTTGAGGTTCTAAAATAGATGATTTCATAGTTCAAGGTTGCATATTAGACTTTGGTGCTAGTTCAAGGTAGTAATATGGATTTCTCTCGAAATAATAAAGAGAATGATTCACCGGAGCTTTGAGAGCCAAAAGTCATTTCTCATCTGAAGTCCTGCGTCTTCCATTCTTTGTTGATTTTTATTTAGCTTGACCTGAGAAGATGCACACGCATTGCTAATTCATATGCTCGCCTGCGAAGAAGGTATACATTTGTGTGTTGGAAGAGACAAAATCACCAGACCAAACTATTGGCTTGACTTTCCTGTGTAATTTAAATGCAATGGAGTGCAGCTACAAAGCAGCACAGCACCATTTATCCATTCCATAACCCGGATATGCTTGATACCAGTTGAGTGCGCCCAACTAACAGCCACATATTACTTTGTTGATTAATGCTAGTTGCCACTGAAGTATTATACGTACGCCTTTGGCTTTAGCGTGGCTAACTTAACTACACTATGCCCCATGCAACTTGCCCAAGTGCCAAGTTCAAATTCGAAAGAAAAATAACTTGACAAAGTTCCAACCGGCCATATGCGGCCCAAAACCGCGGGCCCTACCAAGCCTGCAAGCACAGGTGGACGAGTGGACGTAGGCTACGACAGGAACGACGCGTTAGCATGTGGATGGAATTAAATTATGGCGAAGGGATCTAGGTGGTGACACTGACAGACGCGCTTCCCTTTTTTCTGGGCATCTCACCACATGGACCCAAGCGGAGGACTCAACCCAGCCTCTCCAGTCAGGTCAACATACCACCCTTCTTCCTCCTCGGGCTGGCTGCTCCGTATAAATCTACACCAGCCGGCGGCTATCTAGAAATTCATCTCGCTTCTCTCCCCCCAGCAACGATTCATCTCGCTCCCCTCTTCTCTGCAAGGATCCCTCGAGTATTCCCCTCAAGGTCAGTGCCTAATTTTGTGAATCTTGAACTGATTATTTTGAGTGCTGGTAGATCCGGTGAAGTTTCACCTCTTTAATTTAGTCTTGCATACGGAAACAGAGGAGAACTTAATCCGCATTCTGTGGCTCCTCGTGTTTCTCAGCTCCTCAGAAATGGCGACCGGAAGTAATAGTAGTAGCCAAGAGAGCAAGCAGCCAGGCCCCGAGCTGCCGAAGCAGCTGCCGTTCGATTTTCTCAAGAAAATCACCAACGATTTCGGCGAAGACAGAAAGATAAGCGGAAGCCCCTTTGGAACACTCTACAAGGTTTGATTTCTCCCCTGCTGTTTTCCTCTGCTTCCGCTTAATTTAGGCTATGCTACTAATACAGAGCATACATATGTGGTTAAACAGGGGATTGTGCCAGATGACGGCAGAGTGATTGCCGTGAAGAAACTTCAGGAGAACGCGCCAATGCCAGCAGATAAGCAGTTCAACAGAGAGGTCCAGAATGTGATGTCCCTCAAGCATGAGAACATAGTGGAGCTTGTCGGGTTCTGCTGCGAAACGCAGAAGAAACTGGTGCAGTTTGATAAGAGATACATCCAGGCGGACATCACCGAAAGCTTAATCTGCTATGAGTATTTACCTAATGGGAGCCTTCAGGAGAATCTTTTTGGTATGTGAACAGCATATCTTGCCTTTCTGTTTCAGTCCTTAACACGGTTGCATTCCAAGCTGGAGCTAGGAAATCACATGCTTACGATGTTATCTTTGTAACCTGATATGCAGAGCCCAAAGGGTCCACTAAACCAGAAATTGGTTGGGACGTACGCTTCAAAATAATCAAGGGGATTTGCCAAGGCTTACGTTTTCTACACAAGTTGGATATTCCCATTGTCCATATGGATTTGAAGCCTGAGAATATACTGTTGGATGCAAATATGGTGCCAAAGATAGCGGATTTTGCACTCTCAAGGGTCTTTGGCCAAGAACAAACCAGACTCTGTACGCAAACAGTTGTCGGATCATAGTAAGCTCATCATGAAATTTCATTACATAAGCTGGTCATTAGTTACATCATATATTACCGTTCCCCAATCCAATTTTTCCCGATTTAACTTGTGATGTTAATTCCATCCAGTGGGTACATGGCCCCAGAATATCTTTACAGAGGTGAAATATCAGCCCAGTCAGACATATACAGTTTAGGCCTAGTGATAATTGAGATCACCACTGGAGAGCAGAATCCTCGCGAAAAAGACCAACCATCTGCAAGAAGTTTTGTTGATAAAGTAAGAGAAATTATTACTCGGTTATTTCAGAAGGGAAGCATATTTCATACATTTTGTATGTGCATTATAACTAAGCATCTTGATTCCGCTTCTGTAGGTGCGTAAAGAATGGACGCTGGAGAACATAACATCCAAATATTCATCACTGGATCATGAAAGCCTCCAACAAGTTAAAACATGCATTGATATCGGGTCAAACTGTGTTGAGATTGATAGGACAAAAAGACCTCGCATAGAAGAAATTGTTGACTCGCTCAATGGACTACGTTCAAGCCAAAAGGTTACCGAGGTAATATTACAGAGTGCAAATTAAGAGGTTCTACTGTGAGATGATATAATTTAATTTTTTTATAGAAATAACTTCTTTTGGGAACGTTGATCACTTCATTTTCTATGGTAACTAAAAGCTGATAAGTGCCACTTTCCTCGGAGATGTTGCCTATGCACACATGTTTTAAGTAGTGAAATTGCACTCATATTCATGAAGATGCACTATGTTATATGTTAGGTACATTCATATGTTTTAAATTCTCCCAAAAAATGAATTCATTAGTTCGTTATTTAGGTTGCATCATATATATCACACGTCTATATTGCACTCGACATATAGAAAAAATGTTTTGAATAAGATATATGCAACCTGGCCATTATATGCATAATCTTGTTTATAATACTGGTGTCAACTAAATGCACAATTTACTTTGTTGCTTCTCATTTCTAATGCATAACTTACGGTATTAATTAAACATATATTTTCTAAGTAAATCAAACATCTGGATAAGCATATATATAGTTTACTCTGGAAATTTCAAATGATTCTAACATGCTATATATATGAACTTCCAGGTCTCCCGTCCGCCTACAACTGGCAAGAAGCTAATGGGCTCCATTTTTGGTCTGAAGAAATGAAACATGCACGCCCTGTTACTGCTGGAAGATTGTAACTTTAATTTGGAAATAGGAGCCTTTGTTGCCATCTCGTCTTGGAAGCATTTAAGTGTAATTTTCTTATGTGTAATATGTCTTTTTATTACTATTAGTCAACTACCGCAGATGCAATAGTAGTTTTCATGTTGTCTCTGTTTATGGCAGCTTGAAATAAGAATCTGTTTCTCTAGCCTGCAAAGTTGACTAAGATGGCACTCCCTCCAGTCTTTTTTACTCTGCTTTTAAGATTTGTCTGAAATCAAACTTTGTAAAGTTTGACCAACTTTATAGAAAAAAATATTAACAACCACAATACAAATCGCTATCATTAGGCATGTCATGAATTTAATTTTCATACTGTATAACTTTAGTTTTGTAGATGTTGATTTCTTTTTTGATAAATATTGTCATCTGTACGAAGTTTGACTTTAGATAAATCTTATGTGCAGAGTAAAAAGGGCAGGAGGGAGTATGAGTTTTTTTTTGCGGGGGTGGGAGTACGAGTTTAACTTTGTTTCATTAAGAATTACATCCACCAATTTCGAAAAAAGGTAAAAGTATATGACTAGCTTAGACTTCCTGTCCAGAGCAAAAGTATGACGCCTACATAGCCGTTTGATATGGTTGGAACAAAATAAGAATAATAACACGTTGAATTCCTCCCTAATATAAGTGTAGCTGCCCCGTGCACTAATTTTATTTGGCTACCTCACGGCCAAAATGTGATAATAAATCAGGCCGGCCCTCACGGACAAAAGTAGGACGACTAATTTTATTTGGCTACCTCACGGTCGGATGACACTGTAATATTATGAAGCAGCAGATCGTTAATTATCAAAAAAAAAAAAGCAGCAGATCGTCCGCGAGTGCCATCGGCCAATTGAAACCGGTGTGGGTCACCACAGCACATTTTTAAGAGACACAGCCCGGCCCAATGCCCAACATTCAGAATGTAAATGGACAACTCGCTGGACTTCGTGGGACTTCAAGAGCAACTAGTTGACGAGCCATTCTAGACGGGCGAGAGGTTATGGCACATGGGATTATTCAAAGGATAGGTGATGGCGAGACAACGAGCATTTGGAGTGATAATTGGATTCCCAGAGACAATTTCAAGTGCCCAGTAACATCGCTTGTTCCAAATGCTCCTGTTAAAGT
Organism: Triticum urartu; assembly: GCF_003073215.2. NCBI lineage: Eukaryota > Viridiplantae > Streptophyta > Magnoliopsida > Poales > Poaceae > Triticum > Triticum urartu. The sequence goes on from NC_053028.1 coordinate 697,598,965, forward strand.
GGCACAACTTCTTGATAATACAACTACTAGTTGGAACGAGAGTCTGGTTCGATCCGTTTTTACTCAGGGAGATGCGGAAGCTATCTTGCGGATCCCGCTATGCACACGTCAAGTCGAGGACTTTTGGGCATGGCATGAAGAGACCCGAGGGGGGTTCAGTGTTCGGTCGGCCTACAGGATGATTATGCGTTTAAAACACGCCCATGAGGCCGTGTATGATGAGCACGGCGAGACCTCGTATGATCCTAGTGAAACCAAGGAATGGTCTATGATATGGCACCTGCAGGTTCCCTCGAAACTGAAGTTTTTTGTGTGGCGTCTCGCTCAAAAGTCCATGCCAACTGGCACTGTTTTGAAGCATCGGCATATGTTAACGGAAGATGCTTGTCCGATCTGCGGGGCTGTCGATACATGGAAACATGCTCTCATCTCTTGCCCGATGGCGGCTAGTGTTTGGGCACTGGCACCGGAAGAACTCGTGGCTCACATGATTGATCGGGGAGAGGATAATCCGAGGGAGTGGCTGTTCTCCATGCATGAAGTGTTGCCAAGGGAACTGTTTGATCAACTGGCGGTCACGTTATGGGCCCTCTGGGGGTACGGAGGAAGGCTATTCATGAAAACATCTTCCAAACACCTCATTCAGTTCATACGTTCATAACAAAATATTTGGCCGACCTGCAAACTGTCAACAAGAGATCATCGGGGGTCCGTGTGCCGTCTGTAACGCGATCTCAGACTTGGGTGGCTCCTACGGTTGGCAATGCAAAGATGAACGTGGACGCTGCTGTGTCTAGCAATGGATTCGGGGCTGTAGGTGCTATTTGCAGAGATGGGAGCGGCATGTTCTTGGGTGCCTCAACACTTTGTTTCAACCACATTGTTGATCCGATGACTTTGGAAGCTCTTGCCATCAGAGAAGCCCTAGAGTTAGCAGATGACATGTATGAGCGAAGGATTCAAGTGGCTTCAGACTGTAAGGTGGTGGTACAAGATCTGAAGATGGACAACTCGTCGAGCTATAGTGCCATTATACATGAAATAATAGAACACTCCTCGTTTTTTGATTTTTGCACTTTTAATCATGAATTTAGGAGCTCAAATTATGAAGCTCACAACTTAGCGAAGCATGCTTTATCTCTCGGTGGTGGCCGACACGTGTGGTTGGGACACCCCGGAAATTTACCCTCCGTCCCTGTAAACATGGTGACGATTTAATAAAGCTTCGCGAGGTTGTCTCAAAAGAAAAGTTGACGAGCGCTTCTTCGGAAGCCTCACAATTATCAGCGACACTTGGCGCGCTCTCAGCCACCCGTCACTTGTCGCGCTCTGGGTGCTCCTTCCGGATTTATTTTATTTTTCCACACACGTTTTCGGCTTTTTAAACGGGGGTTTTGGGTTTTTTTTGATGTTTTGGTTTTCCACCAGTCTTTCTTAGCTTTTGGATAAAAAATATTCTATTTTTTATTTTTGCATGAAAGAACGTGTTTTTTCTTCTTCCGCGAGAGTTACGGTTTTGCTTCCGCGAGAGGCACATTTTTGCTTTCGCGAGAGTCACGGCCATGCCTCTTGGAAACGGAAAAAAACGTGTTTTTTGTTTTTTTTTGTTCCGCGAGAGGTACGGTTGTGCTTTCGCGAGTCACGGCCGTGCATCTCGGAAACAAAAAAACACATTTTCTATATTTTTTCCTTCTGTGAGAGGCATGGTTGTGCTTTCGCAAGAGGCACGGCCGTGCCTCTCGGAAACGAAAAAAACACATTTTTTTTCCTTCCGCGAGAGGCACGGTTTTGCTTCAACGAAAGGCATGTTTGTGCTTTCCTGAGAGGCACGGCAGTGCCTCCTCGAAAACGGAATAAAACGCGTTTTCTTTTTTTCCCTTCCGCGAGAGGCACGATTTTGATTTCACGAGAGGCACGGGCGTGCCTCTTCCGGAAAGAGAAAAAACCATTGTTCCCGGTTCGGTTTTTTCGTCTGGTTTTTTCGTGAAAAACAAGTTCGTCAAAACCTATCAACATGAGATCTGGTTTTAAAGATCTCGGCACGAGGAATCCAACGGTGAAAACGACTCTAGATTTGGACACACGGTTTAAGAGATAAAACGTTTTGAATAAACGGATCTACAGAAAAGGGAAAACTCCTAGGTTGCGACAAGTGGCGCACATGCAACGCGCCACTTGTCCCAACCTGGGAAGATGGGAGTGATATTTGTAATGAGTACTAGAAGAACGCCTGTGCATTGCAACGGGTTCACATTAACTTTTTAAGAGTTTAACTTTGTTTCATTAAGAATTACATCCACCAATTTCAAAAATGGTAAAAGTATATGACTAGCTTAGACGTCCTGTCCAGAGCAAAAGTAGGACGCCTACATAGCCGTTTGATATGGTTGGAACAAAATAAGAATAATAACACGTCGAATTCCTCCCTAATATAAGTGCAGTTGTCTTTCGTTAGCTGCGCCGTGCACTAATTTTATTTGGCTACCTCACGGCCAAAATGCGGTAACAAATCAGGCCGGCCCTCACGGACAAAAGTAGGACGTCTAATTTTATTTGGCTACCTCACGGTTGGATATAGATGTATCTAATACTAAAACGTGACTTGATACATCTGTATTTAGATAAATCGAAGACAAAAAATTTAGAATGGAGGGAGTATTATGAAGCAACAGATCGTTAATTATATTAAAAAAAAGCAGCAGCCGCGAGTGCCATCGGCCAATTGAAACCGGTGTGGGTCACCACAGAACATTTTTAAGAGACACAGCCCGGCCCAAAGCCCAACATTCAGAATGTAAATGGACAACTCGCTGGACTTCGTGGGACTTCAGGAGCAACTAGTTGACGAGCCCTTCTTCGGGAGCCTCACAACTATCAGCGTCACTTGGTGCGCTCTCCGCCTGCCACTTGTCGCGCTTTGGGCGCTTCCTTCGGAATTTTTTTCATTTTCCCGCACACGTTTTCGGTTTTTTAAACGGGTTTTTTGGAGGAAAAAAAATCGACGTTTCGGTTTTCTATCAGTCTTCCTTAACTTTTGGATAAAAAAACTTTAATTTTTTATTTTTGCATGAGAAAACATGTTTTCTTTTTTTCTTCCACGAGAGTCACGGTTTTGCTTCCGCGAGAGGCACGGTTTTGCTTTCGCGAGAGTCATGGCCGTGCCTCTCGAAAACGGAAAAAACATGCTTTTTGGTTTTTTTCGTTCCGTGAGAGGCATGGTTGTGCTTTCGCGAGAGTCACGGCCGTGCCTCTCGGAAACGAAAAAAAACGTATTTTTTGTTTTTTTCCTTCCATGAGAGGCACGGTTGTGCTTTCGCGAGAGGCACGGCCGTGCCTCTCGAAAACGAAAAAACACATTTTTTTCTTCCGCGAGAGGCACGGCCGTGCCTCCTCGGAAACGGAATAAAACACATTTTCTCTTCTTTTGTTTTCCTTCCGCGAGAGGCACGATTTTGCTTCCATGAGAGGCAAGGTTGTGATTTCACGAGAGGCACAAGCGTGCCTCTTCTGGAAAGGGAAAAAACTATTATTCCCGGTTTGATTTTTTCTCTGGTTTTTCGTGAAAAACAAGTTCTTCGAAACCTATCAACATGAGATCTAGTTTTGAAGATCTCGGCACAAGGAATCCAATGGTGAAAACGGTTCTAGATTTGGAGACACGGTTTAAGAGATAAAATGTTTTGAATAAATGGATCTACAAAAAGGAGGAAACTCCTAGGTTACGACAAGTGGCGGACATGCAACGCGCCACTTGTCACAACATGGGAAGATGGGAGTGATCTTTGTATTGAGTACTCCTCAATTAGTGATTTTGGTGGGAGACTTGCTTAACCACCACTTCTTATGTGGGTCTATGGGGGAACGTATCTAGTGCATCGGGGCAACTGGTGCTACGGTGCACCGGACCCGTTGCACATTCAAAAATGTTAGAGAAAATCCAAAAAAAATTAGTGCATCGACACAACATCAATGTATGTTGTCACAAATATTAAAATAAAAATTCAAAACAATGTTCAAGATACAAAAATGATAAATTTGACATCAATGTGCTAATGGGCCAAAACTGAAGCCTTACTTGTGTTATGTACTATTCAGTGTTGTCATTTTTGTATCTCAAGCAATGTTTCAATTTTTTATTTGAATTTTTGTGACAACATGCATTGATGTTGTGCCAATGCACTAAATTGTTTCCGGGTTTTTTCAAATATTTTTGAATGTGCAACGGGTGACCGGCGCACCGGTAGCATCAATTGCCCCGGCGCACCAGATACATACACGGGTCTATGGGGTTAATTGAACGTTGGTACCGCAATTGGGGAACTCAACAAATTGGTACCATCCCTCCAAAAAAAATGGTACCACTTTCAAAACAAAAGCAAGACAGTAAGGTCTAGGGCGGGCAACTACAAATCGTTCTAAAGTCCATATAAACACTTGTTGACCGGGAAGCTGACCAGCGGGGCCTGCATGTTAGGGGCTGACATGGCATTTTCTTTCGCAAAAGACCCTTATTTTATATGTAATCACACAGATGCCTTTCTTTGCGAAAAGGCTCCTATGAGATAATAAAACCAGCAAAAAAAAAGAGTTGTGTCGGGATAGGTGCGCTGAGCTAGGTATTGCTTGCGTCCAAGAAGAGGCTTATATGTTCTTATACTCTTATGTTAGACATGCTCGACTGTTCCCTTTTTTGTATGTATTTTTCTTTGTTTATGATTCTTTTTATCATTTTCCAGATCTTGGGTATTCTTCAGGTATTCTTTTTTTTGCACATTCCTTTTTTATATAGTTATTGCAATAGATGGTTTAGTTTTTTCAATACTGTCGGCATATTTTGAATTTACACTGAACTTTTTATTATGCAATGTTTTTTCAGATCATTGTTTACTAAAAAATGTTCAATGAATACAAAATTTGTTCATCACATATTATACAATAATGTTCAGTGTGTATTTATACAACAATGTTCACTGTATATTTCCAAAAAATATCACATAATATAAAAAGTTAAATATATATTAAAAAACCTTCATCATGTATTTAAAAAATGTTCATCATATAATTAAAAAGATCACTGAATATTGAAAAAATGTTCAGTGTATATAACATAATTTTTCATTGTATGTTATGAAATAATGTTCAGTGTGTATAATACAATAATGTTCAGTGTGTATAATACAATAATGTTCTGTGTATATTTTCCAGAAATATCACATAATATAAAAAAATTCAATACATATTTAGAAAACTTAATAGTACGTTGAAAATGTTAATCAGATAATTAAAAAATATAATTGTATATTATAAAATGTTCAATGCATATAAAAAAATTGTTCAGTGTGTATTTATACAATAATATTCAGTGTGTATTTTCAAAAAATATTGCATAGTACTCCCTCCGTTCCAAATTACTCGTCGTGGTTTTAGTTTAAATTTGAACTAAAACTACGACGACTAATTTGGAACAGTGGGAGTAGAAAATAAAGTTAAATATATATTTAAAAACTTCACCGTATATTAAAAAAATATTCATCATATAGTTAAAATAGATCATTGTATATGAAAAATAGTTCAATGTATATAACGAAATTTTTCATAGTATATTATACAATAATGTTCAGTGTGTATTTTCCAAAAATATCCGATAATATAAAAAGTTCAATATATATTTAAACAACTTCATAGTATATTTAATAATGTGCATCAAATAATTAAAAAGATCATTTTATATTATAGAAATGTTGAATGTATAAAACAAAACTTTTCAGTGTGTATTTATACAATAATGTTCAGTGTGTATTTTCTGAAAATATCGGATAATATAAAAAATTGTAATTTATATTAGACAAAAATTCATCGTATATTTAAAAAATATTCATCATATAATTATGAAAGATCACTGTATATTTAAAAAATGTATATAACAAAATTTTTCATCGTATATTATACAATTATTTTCAGAGTGTATTTTAAAAAATATCGCATAATAAATGGTTCAGTGTAAATTGAAAATATGTCGACAATATTGAAAATACTTATGCCGTTTATTACATAACCTATATACGTAAGAAATATGCAGAACTTTAAAAAGAAAAACCGAATAATACCCAAGATCTGAAAAAGATAAAAGAAATCTGAAACCGGAAAAACACTTACAAAAAAAATGAAACTGTCAAAGAAGACTAGCAAATAAAGTTTAGATTATCAACTAATGTAAGCCTGTAGTTTGACGCAAGCCTTCCAGTGGCGTAGTGGTCATCGATTTGTAGACGCGCACCCAGACTTGGAACTGACTTGCAATTTTTTTGAAAAATGGTATCAATTCTTTGAGACTGCCCCAATTGTGTTACCAACAAGCAATTAACTCGGGTCTATGTTGTAGTCCAATTATTATTTTATGGCGTATATGGTGTCCACATAGTGCCACATATTTGCAAAGCAAAATGATATATACAAATCAAACTGATATGCAATGCCACTAGTATATGCCTAATTTAGTACCCCTCCGATCATTCAGTACGGACCAAATAAACAAATTCAGTACAGAGCAAATAGTGTCCACTATCCAGATTCAACATCAAAATTCAGAGTAGCATTCATAGTAGTATAGGAAATAACAAAATCTACAAAGCAGCGGCAACTTGCTCGACTCGCTCCCGGAGATTCCCTTGGACGGCGGCGGACAAAAGGAGGCGTTCGCGCAAGGCTCAGCTTGCTCCTAGAGATTCTCTTGGACGGCGGTGGAGGAGGGGCCAAAGAGGGCATCGGCGGGATTGGGGAGAGGATAGAAGAGGCACCCCACACTGCTCGGCGCGGTTCCGGTGTTTCCCTTGCACGGCAACCTCTCTGAGACACACGCGGCGACATGGACCATGGAGAGGATTGGAAAGGGGGGGTGCGGGTGGCCATGGAGACGGCGGCGGCGGCGGATGTTTTGGGCAAAGGAGGCTAATGCATTTGGATGTTGTGGTCAGCCTGCTGCTACCGGTGGGCTTTGTCGGGTTGCCCATATTTGACACATAATATAAAAATAATGTTCAATGTTCATTTTCCAAAAATATCACATAATATAAAAATTTCAATATATATTTAAACAACTTCATAGTATATTTAATAATGTTCATCAAATAATTAAAAAGATTAGTGTATATTATAAAAATGTTCAATGTATATAACAAAACTTTTCAGTGTGTATTTATACAATAATGTTCAATTTGTATTTTCTGAAAATATCGCATAATATAGAAAACTGAAATATATATTAAAAAACTTCATCACATATTTAAAAAATATTCATCATATAATTATAAAAGATGACTATATATTAAAAAAAATCAATGTATATAACAAAACTGTTCACAGTATATTATACAATAATTTTCAAAGTGCATTTTAAAAAATATTGCACAATAAAATGTTCAGTGTAAATTGAAAATATGTCGACAATATCAAAAATACTTATACTGTTTATTACATAACCTATATAAGAAAGAAATATGCAAAACTTTAAAAAGAAAACCCGAAGAATACCCAAGATCTGAAAAAAGATAAAATAAATCCGAAACAAAAAAAGCACATACAAAAAAATGAAATTGTCAAAAAAGACCAGCACATGTCTAAAGTTTAGATTATCAAATATTGTAAGCATGTACTTTGACGCAAGCTTTCCAGTGGCGTAGTGGTCATCGATTTGTAGACGCTCGCTCCCAGAGATTCTCTTGGACGGCGGCGGAGGAGGGGCTGAATAGAGCATCAACGGGATTGGGGAGACGATAGAAGAGGCACTCCCACACAGCTCGGCGCGGTTCCGGTGTTTCCCTTGGATGGCATCCTCTTTGAGACACACGACAGTGACATGGACCATGAAGAGGATTGGAAGGGGGAGGATGCGGGTGGCTGTGGAGATGGCGGCGGCGGATGTTTTGGGCAAAGGAGGCGAACACATTTGGATGTTGTGGTCAGCCTGCTGGCGCCGGTTGGCTTTGTCGGGCTGCCCATATGTGACACATATTTTTAATGGATTCCCAAATGCGCCATTTAGGCTTTTTTTTTTCATGGGTGGCATTTTTGGGACAAGTGGGATCCAACGCCCTTTACATCCTGACCCAATATCCAGGCCGATCTCGGGCCTCACATTTCCACCGAATTCCAAATAAAGCCGAAAATGAATGATTACAGATTTTCCATAAAAATAGTTATAATCATCCATCTTAATACCGGGAATGATCTATTTGTTATTTTAAAATATGAACATAGCCATTTTCTGTGTGGTCGGACCAGGCCCAGGCTTGGCTTTTCAGGCCATGCTTTTGCAAGCTTTCAGCACTTTAGGATTAGTTCCCAGTTCTCAGTAGCAAAGTTTCATGCAAGGTGGTTCTAAAAAAAAGGTTTCATGCCTGGTGCAGCAATTGAGGATGAGCAATGTTGAGGGTGATGGTTCAAAGCAGAGCATGTGGGGCTCACCCTATGTGTGATATAATATATATTTCTAGAAGGCTGGCGGTGCCTTCTTCCTTCATCATGCTAGGTGTTGGCTGGTTTTCTCCTGATTTTCTCAACTTATCTGGGCACCAACGTTTTCTTAATTAATGAAAATGGCACAGATTTTGTCTCGAGTTTCAAAAGTAATTAACCTCGATTATTCATCGAACTGCCTTTCCATATATTTGATATTTGGTCAATTATTCAATGTTATATCCCTCTTTATTGCATATGAATATAACATTGCTTCCCAAAATATTTTAGTAAAATGTGATTGCACAACAAGTGGGCAATACACATTATCGGCAACTCTTGTTTCCTAGAAGTTTCATAAATAATTAAATGAGAACAAATGCTAACTGACCCAAACAACAAACATGTCGCAAAGAGAAAAAAAATATGGATTGCCCAAGAAAACCGTCGAACAACGATCCAAGGCAGATGAACACCAAAATAATCCAGCGCCCGGAGTCCGTGATTAACCTACAACACACGAGGGGAGCAACGGTTAGGCGCAACTTTTATGGGTTAAATTGTTAGTACTAGTAGGACATTAAGCGTTAGTAACTTGTGTAGTTACCTTGAGATTAGTCATGCTTCCCCTTGACATCGTATTTGCACATCTTCTTCTTGGCACAGTTGATGAGGATGTCAGCAGAGTCGATACCTAGGAAACGCAGACACATCACACGTGAATACCTCAGGAAACCAAAAAGTGAAAGCAAAACACTCTAAACAACGCAGAGAATGGGCATCTAAAACACACAATGCAGAGCATGAGGCGAAAGGCTTTGATGTATGTATACCTGCAAGATACGCTCCATGGACATATCCGTTGTACTTTTCGCTCGTGTGCTCGCCCGTGAAGTAAACCCTCCCAACAGGAGCCTGAATTACATCAGAGAAGAGTGTCAAATTAGTTTAGTTTATTGTGCAGTGGAGGAGTGAAATGCAAGCCAAATGTAGTAGATTTCTGTACCCGGATGAGGTCATATTCGTAGCGGTTGACGCCGATGGGCCAGTTGGAGAATGAGCCCTTGAAGAACCGGTTGGACCACCACCTTGGCACGAGGATCTCGGTGGCGTCCGGCACGTCCTCCCCGGGGAACATCTTCCTCAGCACCGCCACCGCCTCGGCCATGGTCTGGTTGTCGGACTGCTGTTCGATCCTCCTCGACTCGTCGTCGGTGACCGTGACCAGCAGCACGTTGGACCCGGGGTACTGCTGCTCGAACTGTTGCCACACGGGGAAGTACCCTCTCCGGCCGCTGGCGTAGAGGAAGAACTCCTTGCCGGAGCCCTCAGGCCAGAACCTCTTGGGGAACCTGAGGAAGATCTTGGTGTACACGGCCATGTCGAACTGGTAGATGGACACGATCTTCCACGACGGCAGCTGCGGCTTGAACCGTATGAGGTCGGTCTGGAGGACGCCGAGGCTGGCGGAGACGACGACGTAGTCGGCCCGGTACACCTTGTTGTCCTCGGTCCGGACCATGACGCCGCTGGGGAAGTAGCTGATCTCCCGCACCACCGTGTTGAGCTTGAGCCTCGGGTCGACGATGGCGCCGGACTTGCGGTCGGTCTTGAGGTACTGCCCGGCGACATGGTACACCACGGACTCGTAGCCACGCTGGTCCGCCACGAAATAGACGTCGTCGCCGAAGTTGCTGAACGTCGGCAGCGGCTGCGTGTTCTGCAGGCTCGTCACGCGCGGCGGCTCGGCGAACTCGAAGTCGTGCTGGTAGTAGTCGACCACCATGTCCACCGGCCTCGCGGGGCCCGAAGGCATACTGGGACACGCAAGGGAAGGTTGCACGAATCAATGCACGGTAAAATAAAAACACATTTCTCTCTGGAGATCATCAAACAATTTGCTTGCAAAAGGGAGAAGCAGGCGTGCGCATCTCGCCGATCCGGTCGATGCAACGGTCGGCCGGAGGGTGCAGTTGCCATTAAGATATTTAGCACTTTGCCTAAGGCGGTATTTTGTACAGCTGTGAGGAAGCTTTAGGAGTAGTAAAATAGTTGGTGATGTCGCACTTGAATAATCTTGCTCTGTCACGCTCGATCAGATCAGAAGCAAGAGGTGCTAATGATGCTATTGCTAGGTCACACTGCCTTTCGCGATGCTAGGTCGCCGTAGACGAAAATGGAGTGGGTGAACGGAAAAAAAAATAGTGATTTCTTTTAAAAACTTGAGGCACTTTTTAATGATATTCGGCTCTTGGACTCGGCAGTGGCTGCCGTTTGCTAAAATTTTATGGAATTGATGATTTAGTATTGCAAACTGCATGATTGTGCTACGCAATTTGCTGGAATGCACTTGCTGGACAAGAATATATATGTGAGTCCAGGCATTGGTGGAGACATGTACATAGAGTAGTAGTTAGAGATAAGGGCGAGCAAGAGTCATCGTCGGATTTTAAGGTGCATGTAAGACTTTCAATTTGGAAATAGACTCCTCTTAGCATGAACAAAAAAGACTTTCAATCCCCAGTCCCCGGTTACGGCCCGTATATGATTCAAAGAATTGGCAAAGGATTTGTGGAGGATTTATCCCCAGGAATTTTTTCTTATGTGAGTAGTTTTTTTTACGGGAGTAGGTTTATTCATAGGATTTCGTTCCATCAGAATTTTTGCAATTAATTCATTTGAACTATATTTCATATGAAATTTTCATATACTCCAACTTGTGAAAAATCCTGTGTTAGAAGGATCATTGCCTTCTAGCGCATGAATATGTGTTAACGTCACACCATCAGATCCATTCGCTCTAAATCCTTAACAAATCTCCCAGAGCTCATGGTTAAAAGCTAGCACACATCACTAGCTACTGCAAGGGGCATGGAGCAAGATGAACGGCATAGATACGTACTGGTCGTTGAGGCGTTGCATGGCCATGACAGACATGTCCTGTTGGCCGCTGTGGTGCAAGGTGCCGGAGAGCTTGCTCCCGCTCTCCTCCACTTCATCCATCCTCTCGATTATCTTCTCAACAATTTTCTCGTCATAGAGACCACCTCTGCATCCGCAAGAATTAATCAGCTCAGCTGTGAAACAAATGTAAATATTTTTCATAATATTTGGTTGGATCTAAGTTAAATCTAAGCGGATACTTCGGCCCTTTGGCAGAAAAATCACTAAATATATGGTGATTTCGGCTATGATTGAATTTTTTCTGAAACTGAAATTCGAAAACCAGCACGTGCACATACTCTTGCTTGTAGGTGTTGCTGGCGAGGTGGTCAAAGTCGGAGCGGAAGGTCCTGAGGTTGAGGCCTCCGGTGCCATTGGCCATGGTCCAGATGGGGTTCATCTCATCTCCATTCACCCCTTCCACCCAGTTGGCCCCCATCTCAACGTTCACCCCGGCGAACTTGGTCTTGTGAATGCGCCCGCCGATGCGGTCCGTCGCCTCCAGGATCAGCAAGTCGGTGATCCCGGCCTCGGACAGCCTCTTCCCAGCCGAGATCCCTAAGACCACCAAGCACAAGAACTTGCATCAGTTACATGTGCACTCAAACCAACCTCCCGCATGCATGTATCTATGTCGATGCAAAATGCATGATGCATGTGTGTAGCGTGTATAACTTACCGGACATGCCGGCGCCGACGATGATGACTCTCGGACCGGCGGCGGTGGCCAGGGCGGCGCATTGTGCTGCTACAACGAGCACCAGAGCTATGGCTCTGCAGGGCTTCATCTCTAGCATCCTTCTCCTTCTTTCTCTTCCTCACTCACGAAGCTTGGAGACTTGCTTTGCTAGCTAGCTAGCTTGTGTTGAAGGATGGTGGTCCATCGCCAAGTGTATATAAAGAAGCGGCGCAAGACGCGACGGGGCGCGGGGGTCTCTCTAACTAGTAGTAAAGTTATTTCTTGGCCAACGTGGGTTGCTTGGAAGCAACATTACCTTACGACATGCTCCGGCCGGCCGAGAATAATATTGTGTGACTATAGCACAAACGGTTTGACCAACTCAAACCTTGGGCCTTTACCTTCAAAAAGACAAGTCCCCCGTCCCTGTCTAGCTAGAGTTCATTTTTGTGAGATCCATACACATGTGTTCTAGGAAATAATCCTTCAGTTTGGTCCAACTTTCATTGTCAAGTCTTTTTCTGTCCTGCAAAATAGCCCACTTCTTTTGCCTATGTTTCACTAAGTTTACGTTGACGATTATTTTTCAAAAAGTTTAAGTGGAACTTTGACATAACCACAAGAGGAACTCAAACTATTCTGAAATGCATACATGAAAAAGAAAAAGCGGAGCATTTTTAGTTTTTTCGAAAAGGGGATTGCCCCGGCCTCTAGATCACAGGATGCACACAGCCATATTATTAGACGTGAATCAATTTACAGTCACCAAGTTTAAAATTGTAAAACAAATAAAAAGTAAAACACAACCACAACCGGCCGAACCCGCAATTACATAGCTCATCCACATATTCTACAAGTGGCTTGCTAGCTAAACTGATTAAATACACTCTCCACAACTGATTCTAGGCGGCTGCACCAAGAGGCCATAAGCGCAAGCGCATCCACATGCTGCAGTGATGACCACATAGAGATGAAAGTAGAACATAATCCACTAAAAATCATATGAAATTTGCATCTATGAAAAGAATGGTTTCATCAGTTTTGTTCATTTTCCAAAACATATTTTTTTAATTTTCAAAAATCTACTGAAAAACAAACCAAACTACTATGAAACTTACATCCATAAGAATTGGTTCGGAAAATTTCATCAATGTTCCATTCCAGTTTCAAAACGTTAATTTTTTAGTTCTGAAAACATATTCAACTTTGGTCTTGTTTGAAAGGTCTCTAAAAGATATGTATCTAACCCTCTTCTTGCAGCTTAATAAGAGGATTCTCGCTCAATGGTGAGGACTTATTTTCTTACACAATACCGGTGGACCATAAGCGTCTAGGAGTCCTACGGACCTTCGCTTTGAGGTGCCCCTACATTCAGTCAGATGTCAGAATAAATGCAACACATATCGACATACCTTGGGGTCGGAGTGGAGCATGGCGCATCAAAGCCAACCTACAAGGAGAATACATCGCAGGGAGGCAACTAGTAAGTCAACAAATGGTATTTGTCGGTTTTGCTTCTTTTTTTGTTTCAATTGCATTCATGATTTGTTTTTACATTAAGTTCTATTGGAAATGGTTTGGGATAACCTTCAAAAGGTAATCTTTTTCGCAATTGGTTGGCTATGTTATTTTATCATGATTTTGCTGCATACCTCCAGACCTCCTTGTATGTTTGTTGCACATATGCCATCCACTGGACAAGTCCCTCTGAGGAAGGATACCTAAGAACTATAGCATTGCTCCACCTAGGATCATGAATATCTTGATGTCACAGCGAAGAAAAATCCCTCATAAATTCATCAAGGTTCAAGAGGTACATATAGGAAAGCCCCATGAAGGAGGGCATCAGGGGACTCCTGGTGAGCCAGCGCACCATGGAGCATGCCCCTACCCTAGGGCACATGGGGCCCACTAGCTCCCATGTCCTTTCCGTTTCACAAGCCTTCGTCTTCCGGAAGTGAAGATCCCATGATTTTTCTTAAATCACGAAGTTTCCTGGAACCATGGACATAAAAAAAATGTAATTATGCCTTTTGGCGGATAATTAGTAGGTTAGTCTAGTAAAATATTAAATATTGTAATAAAACAACATAATTTTGCATGAAAACTTCAAAAGTTATAGATACCTTTGGAATGCACTAAACCAGATCTGCCGAGCTGCATTCCTCTAAAACGTGAAGTACCTTCCATTAACTTCTACGACATCGACATCGTGCCAAAGATCTCTCTTGGCATTAGGAAGGTCGTCAGAAGATATGTGGCGGGTGCACGAGATTTGGTGCAAAGTAGTTTGTGGATGAGTCGTGCATGGCCGGCCACTCTATTTCAGCAAATTGTCAGACGGCCAGGTAGGGCCACTACATGTTTCCTATTTTTGTTGACCACCATCTCCCATTGAGCTAGCTTCAACTCAATAACCTCTTCATGTTTAAATCAACATCGGAATCATCGAAAACTCCTCCGCCATCAAGCTCATCGACACAAATCATGAATCCAATATCACCGACTTTAACCTACATGAGTAAATATGCACAAATAGAAGAAAATATACCTTCAAGAAATTCGTCGAACACTATGAGGATGTCGAGCTCCTTATTGGTCTAGTAGGAGAGGGGAGGTCGGGTGTGTCCAATGCTCCGGTCAGGGTGACACGGGGGAGGCATCTAGAGCTTGGAACCACAGGGAAGGAGGTGTGTCTGGGAAGGAGCACAAATGGGTAGCTAGATGGCACGGGAGATGGAGTTGACATTGGCGGACAGTCTTTGTTTGACAGTGACATCCTCACCAAGCTCAGGAAGGAAGGAACGGTGGCGGTGGCACACGCCTGCGTTAAGCTCCCATGGAACGAGCATGGCGGTAGACAAGCGGATCATAGCAAGGTGTGATGACCACAGGAACATGTGTGTGGAGGCGAATTCTGCTAGATGGCACCGTTCCGACGGTCGAATCTAGATGACCAGAACGGTGGCAGCGCAGTGAGGTGGGTGATGGCAGGAGATCTGGTGCGTCCTAAAATGCTTGTGACGCCAAAAATTTTGTCGATAGAGTTCATCATAAAAACCTTGTCCTTCCTCTAAATACGAAATATAGTCTAGAGGCATGTTTATACAATGCACTATAAGTTTAGCCTTTTACGGACAGAGCATGTATGGACAATGAAGATGGTCGGGATTTAGCGACTCAGCTATACTTGCACTAATGGTTTATTTTTTTGTGCATAAAATCTTTTAATCCATTCATCAACTGTCATGGCACTATAAAGAACCCCAGAAGTAAAAAAAATTACATCCAGGTCCGTAAACCACGTAGCGACGACTACGAGCACTAGAGCGATCCGAAGACGCCCCGCTGTCATCGCCCCTCCTTCACCGGAGCCGAAAAAACATTGTTGTAGTAAACAGTCGGAAAGTCGTCGTACTGAGGCCCCGCAGGAACAATGCACTAGAAGAGCAACCATGAAATGAAGAGAAGCATAGATTGAAAGAGTCCAAACTATAAACACACGAAGAAAGATTGGATACAAGGAGATCCACCAAAGACCACTACCGACCAAATCCCGCAAGATCCATCAAAGACACATCTCCGCACGCCCTCTGACAACGCTAGACAAGCGGGGAAAACTTTATTCAATCTTTCTGAAGTCGCTGCTGCCTTGTCTATCTGAGTAGACATAAACCCTAACAGACCTTAAAAAACACGTAAAACAGAGCAGGAACCCTCCAACCGGCAAGGACCGGGGTCCATCGTGCCTCCATGACCCTAAGACGACACGAGACGAGGCAGACCAACCATGGCGCCAATGGGAGGGAGTCACCAACTTGTCCTCGAGTTCCTGCCGGCTGCTGAGCAAACCTGAGACAAAAGCGGTGTGTCTAACCCATCAAGTTGGGACTGCTCTAATGGTTTCTTTTTCGGCGCTAATCAAACTCAGATTGCTGGGGTCTCAAATTTTTGTTGACACAAAACAGTTTCATCATTTGGTATCGCTCCAGATAATTTATGGTCGTTGGAGCTGGTCGGTGCAAAAAAGAGGAGCTGCAACACGCTGTGCAGACTGAAGCCGAAGCATGCGTACGTGCTTGAAAGTTGGTTGAGTGTGCCATGGACCACCTCTGATCAGCTAATGACGCCCTCTTTGTTTTCTTGATGATAGTTAATTGGTGCCCACTTCGTTGAGCTCAAACGTGTTTCTTTTTCCACTTTGTAGTTAAGCATGTGAGGCTGGAGTATGCTCCACCAGGACGTGTGCAATCATGTCTCCCTGTCTCTCTTTGGCCAAGGCAAGTCTCACGAGGTCGATTATGTAAGCCTGGGGGAAGATCTTGTCTTGTAAGAATTAAACCTAGTGGGATTTGATGCTAACTTTGCTCTATGTTTATTGTTTGCTTTTGCCTCAAAAAAGCTATGTGCTTGCATTTATGAGGCCTCATCATATATGTCAAGAAAGATGTGTGACCTTGACTGCTAAATTTGTGATTTAAGCTTGCGGAAAAAGAGTCGGTTTGGTCATGAGCTACCAGCGCCGACGCGGTGAAGCACGCGGACTCTCACCTACGCCAATAGGTAACCCATGGCATGGGTCACGTTGTAACGGATGGGTAAAGATAGGCTCGACACATGTACACACTGACGGGTCCTTCGTCCCAAATGTTCCCCGGCCACTAGCGAGTCAAGGTAAGCATCGACAAAGAGAACCTTTAATAACCAGTTGATAGCTTGTTTAATCACCCGTGATCAGTTGACGTACAGATCTGGACAACTAAATTTGGAAAGCTTAAACTTGGAGCGCCTTGCGAGGAAAATCATGTGCGAGAGGACAATGAATCCCTCTTTTCCTGTCACGTGTGTGTGTGTGTGGTGCTCTGTTGCGGATAATTATGATTGCCATGCTTCCTTGCTGTGCATGGTACAAAATGTATCCCAAATGTATGAGTATTGACAGTCTTGAGTTGGTTATGAGGTAATAATGGCAGAAAATATATCCCACGTACAGGTGACTTTTCTCTTTTTGAGTTGAAGTATATCTGACTTTTGATAGTGTCGAGTGAATGAGGTCGTAATTGAAAAAAAAACACCTGGCCCCGCGTCGTCCTCCTCTGGTGACACGGATGGCGCCTGTTGCCCCCAACTTCGACGCCCTTCGCCTCGTCGCGGCTGGTCGATGTTGGCAGGTAAAGCCCCTGCAATAGGCAGTGGTGGTGTTCCCCCTTTCTCCCTTCTCTTCCTCTCACTCCTGAAAGGATCAAGATGGACCTAGAGAGAGAGAGAGAGAAGGGGGGGGGGGGGGTGTTGAACTCAAACTATTCTGAAATACATAAAAATTGACGTAAAATAATGAATCCATTGTAGAAAATAATGAAATAGCTCAAGTGGCTTTTGAACCACTATGACATCCAGACATGTGTGGATACTAAATGAAACCTTGGAAGCAGAACATAAGGTCACAAAAGTCATATGAAACATGCATCTATGAAAAAGAATGGTTTCATAAAGTTACGTTCAAATTTTGTAATTAATGTAAAGTAGGACCATAGGTTACCTCAGTGTAACAGCACCATAAGTTCCTTGATGACCCAGTAACAAATAAATTGGATGATAGTTGTTGGGCCATCAAGTGCAAGGGTTTCTAGCTAGCAAGCAAGCTTCCCGCCGTAAAGAAACCGAGGTTACAAATCCAAAAATATCACAACCAAGCCTTTGTCAAATAGCACTGCAATACAATTAAAAATCTACTTGTGACCACAACACTTCTAGTCAGGTTGCCAATCTAACTAGTTTTGGTAGTTGCAACACATAACTAGTGCATAATGTGGTATGAAATCTTTTGTATTTTTAAGTAACTGGAAATTAAAAGTTCATATAAAAGTGATTAGGATAATTTTATCACAGAGTCAACTGGACGGGGGTTCATAGGTTCAGAAGTAGCATCTCGCATGGAAGCAATAACACATAAAAATAAGCATACACATGTGTAATTTGTAAATCAAGAAATCATGGAAAATTATGGCATAAGTTAATTAGGATTGCATTATATATGCAATACGTCCATAATTTAAGTAGATTGACACACATAAAACCTAATGTGGCTAATACTCCACCCAAGGTAATCAAATCCTCATATACACCCAAAGTATTAAGTAATAAATATATCATTGCTTAGAACATCATGAGCTTGATGACACACCGTCGAAATTCATATTCCTGTTGTACATATGACAAAAAATCAAGCAATATTTTTATCCTTAGCGAGGCAAAACTGTCCACACTTTTCTTCCCCTACTGTCTTGAAAAATACACGACAAATATGGATCTACTACATTTAATGCACACGACTACGTCTATTGTTCATTTGTTTAAACAGACTAAAATGGGTAGATTAATATAACAGAGAGCAATATACATCTGTAAATTACACCTTGCAACCATCAAAAGCTGAATCATAAAGTAATCATTCATTCATCACATATCAAAATATTCACTGCAAGAATAAAGTATAGATGATCACAATTATGTAGGGTAGGTCATGTGATGTAATCAACAAAGCACAAAATTGATCTTGTTACATAGCTACTACTCCATCCGTTCCATAATGTAGTGTGTATTGAATTTTCGAAAAGTCAAACATTACAAACATTTACCATGTTTATAGACAAAAATATGTTGCTCCATCTGTTTCTTTTCCGGCGCTAAATCAAACTGGGATTGCTGGGTCCCCTTTTCTTTTTTGACAGAAAAGATCTTCATCATTTGCGATATTTTATGGGTATTGGAGCTGGTCGGTGCAAAAGGTGGAGGTGCAACACGCTGTTTGGGTTGAAACCGAAGCATGCATGCTTCAAAGATCGTTGAGTGTGCCATGGACCTGGCATCAACGAGATCACAGTAGAGACTGGTTATTGAATCCCTGTTAAAACGGGCGCTAGAGGGGAGTACGTGACGACATTCAGCTAATGATGTGCTTTTTTCCCCACTTAATTGTAAATGTGCAGCTGGAGTATGCTGCACGAGGGCGTGTGCAATCATGTCTCCCTGTCGGTCTATGGCCAAGGCATGCAGGCATGTCTCACAAGGTCGATTGAGTAAGCTTTGGGGAAGATAATGTTTTCAAGAATTATAAACCTAGTGGGATTCGATGCTGCTTTGCTCGATGTTTATTGTAAGCCGTGTGCTTTCGTCTCCAAAAAGGCTAGTGGTGCCTGCATTTGCGAGGCCTCACCATATATATGTCAAAAAAGATGTGTGGCCTTGACTGCTAAATTTGAGTTTTAAGTTTGCCAAGAATGGGTATGCTTGCATTTGTCATGAGCTATCAGCGCCGACGATGGCCGACGTGGCGACTCACCTACTCCGATAGGCAACCATGGCATGATTCACGTTATACTAGTGGCTAAAGATAGGATCGACACATGTACGTACGTACATACGGGTCCTTTCTCCCAAGTATTCTCCAGCCTAGCCAGTCGGGGCAAGCATCGACAAAGAGCTACTTTATTAATTTAATCACAAGTGAGCAGTTGATGTGTAGATCTGGGCGACTACATCTAGAAAGCTGAAACATGGAGCGGCTTGCGAGGAAAATCATGTGCAAGTGGTCAATGGACCCCCTCTTTTTCCCCACGCGGACGCACGTGTCGCTTATTGTGCATAATTTTTTTTCTATGAACGCACGTATGCATCCTACGCCTATGAGCATCTTCAAAAGACTGAGCCGGCACATCACCTTCATATTGAAGAATTCGTCACATACGTATTCATATTCGACGGGAGCGTCCACTACCACTCAACGCACATCGCCGGAGGACTTGAAATAAATCAAGAAAAATGCGGCCACCAATGTCAAGTTCAGGACTTGAACCTTGATGGGTTGATTCCACCACAAGGAAGCTGACTATCTAAGTTACACTCAGTTCGCTCTTGATGTGCATAATTATGGTCGTCATGGCTGTGCATGGTACACCTCCTGCAAGTGCCGCGCAGGGGTGGGGGGAGGGGGGGGGGGCTAGCCATCTTGTCGTCGTTGGGTGAAGCCCGGTCAGCTGTAGCGGGGCTTCCTCTCCTCCCATTCAGGGGTGGCAGGTGCACGCCGGTGGCAACGCGCTGCCGTGGGGTGTGGCGGGCACTGGTGGTGGGGTCGCGAGCATTGGGTGTTGGCATGGTGGGATGTGCGGCTATGGCGTCCGTGGAAGCGGCGACAACTCGATCTGGATCAGCCAGGGTCTTCGGCTGCTGCGGGTGGTGCATGACACCTCGTCGGCGGTGCCTGACTGGGCTTGGCGTTGGTGTGGACTGCTGGCACTCTGTGCTGGCGGCGGCTTGGGGCCTACGGCTAGAGACTTTAGGTGATCGGGGCTTCAGGTGAAAACCCTTGTCTGTGCGAGCTCAAAAGCAGCGATGCTTTATGCCGTTATCCTTCGGGGAGCATTGTCATGGAGCCCAGACACTGTTGGTCGGTTCATTCATTGTGTTTACGCCACCCTTTGCTTTTTTTATATCTTTGTATGCTTTCTTTCAGGGTTTCGCACTACCTTATATCGTTTGGCCTTCTACCGTGATTGGTGTTTTAGATATGAAGTTCAAAAAAAAACCTATTTTGTGAGTAGGCCATGAGTTAATAATTAAATCTGATTCTAATATTCTGAACCCATGGTATGTATGACATTTAAATTTATCATTGGCAAATTATTTAGGTTCCTATTGCATTTTGCATATTTTCTTGATAAAGGTAACATATTGATACCAAGTTCATTAAAAATTATACCCAGTCTGTACAAGAACAGAATGTCAAGAGCTAGTCTAGACATTTGGCCAGTGAGGATGCACACAAGCAAATTATTACAAAGAAAAAACAAAGGAAATAACCCCCAAAAACATGCTGTGACAATCTGTCATCGGCTTGTAGGACCAAGCTGGTTGTGTGTCTGCAACACTGGGCTGACTAACTAGTACTACATGGGCTAGTCTGCTAAGTTGGTGGGCTCCAAGGTTCAAGACTATTTCTTTTTACAATGCTGGCCTGCTTTCACCTTTGAGTAGTTCCACCACTACGCAGACCATCTCTCAAAAAAAAAAACTAAAAAACTCTCTAAAAAAACCCACTACGCAAACCGCCGTTCCAAGCAACGATCACTGGACCCCTTCAAGACTTTTTAGAGAGAAAAAAATGGAGAATCACTTGAATTTCAAGAACCAAAAATCATTTCCTCAATGAAGTCCTGCTCCTTTCCTTCTTTATTGGTTCGTTAGCTTGGCCAGATAAGATCTACACCTATGTATGGCTATGTCACATGCGCCCCTGCAAAGAAAGCATAACCCATTGTTATTTGGAACAGATAAAATTGCAAGATTATCTTGTGATATCATAATGGCCGGACCACCTAGCGTAATTTAAACCAGCTGGAGTGCAACGACTAAGCTGAACAGCACCGTCTCCTTGTTTAGAACAATATCCACAACACCCCACGTCATCACGTAGCTATAATATGGATATGCTCAGTGATACATGTTCACAAGTGGAGAAGGTTTTAGTCTGTTGGGAAGAGACGAAAATCCAGACTGTATTTTCTTAATCAAATGGCCTGGTCTCCAGGTGTAGTTAGACCCAGTCGAATGCAGTTAAGGACTAAGCAGCACATACAATGTTTCTTTATTAATGAAAGAAGTACAAATTTATACGCACTGTACCTCTACCGATTATGCTTGATGCCACTTGACTACGACTAAGCTATGTATTATTAGTTAACTTCATATATAGCGCTAACCTCTACTATATATTAAAGGGGAGTTGGCGATTGTATGGCGGTACGTCCAACTCCGCCTCCCTCATCATGCATTAGTTCAATCAAATAAAATCAAATTTTACAAAAAATCTCAACTAAATCATAAAAACTCACTACTAGGGAAAAGCCTACCAGCAGCGAGGGTTTTGGGCCTCTCAGTAGCGCGGGCACCGGCGCTACTAATAAGGCGCTACAGCTAACGTATAGCAGTAGCGCCAGTTGTCCCACGCTACTGCTATACATGAATAGCTGTAGCGCTCTTTGGGAAAGGGCGCTATTGATATTATCTGCAGCGCTGTTTGCTGGGACGCGCTACTGACAATGTGGCGCTATTGCTAAATTTCCCCCCTCGCTACTACTAGTTTATTTATTAGTTTTTTTCCTGCATATTTGTTTTGTATTTGAATAGGCTTTATACAATAATCTTTAGCATATCATACACATACAAATGTAATCATAGCATATACATACAATTAGTCTCATCAAATCATGTCATCATCATAATCATCATCCAACACAAAGTGGTCTCTCGTCATCATCTCGAAAATAGCGATACAAGTCTCGAATGATATGCAAACACATCGTCATCCATCTAAACAATGATATACGCGAGAAGAGCTATCACTTTGAGAACATGAGTTCGTATCCCTCTTTCGCATTAGCGTGAACCTCTAAACTAACTACTGCCTGTCGCTCGGAAACCGGAAGGGCCTGACACTCCGGCCACTTGTCGTATATATACTCCTGGCATAGCACTTCTTCGCCATCTATGATCTATGCACCTGCATCATCACATGAGTCGATGATATGCAACATATATAGTTGAGCAACAGAAAGAGACAGACTTGGCAAAAATAAAAACAACATATCATAAGCGTAAATAACAAAGTTCATCGTACCCCAAAATGCCCTAACTAGAGTGATTTTCGCTAGTCGAGGAGGAGGACGGTTTAATTACATCACAAATAAAGTTTCACCGTGCATAACTCAAAGTTTTGTCATACAGAAAGTATGGACTAAACGGACACATTGTCATATATCGACAATCACTCCAACATGTCGTTCCATCCATCCAAGTCAGGGAGATAGTCCCCGAGCCTAGTGAAAGGCTTCAGGTCGAGACGCTGAGAGGCTATCCATGTTCGAACGTCTTCCCGCGACATTTGTCCTTCTCCATAGAACATCCCTATTTTTCCGACGACCTCCTTCATGATGATTTGGGCAAGTTCGCGCTGGATGTTATAGAACTCAGCTCGAAGTCGATGATCCTCGATATCTCCTATGTCCTTTGCCCATTGCAGAATATGGGCATCGCCGGAAGAAGGTGCCATGGGAAGGTTCTGGTGATCCCGTCTGTACTCCAGCATGTGGTGTAGGACATAGAATCCATCATTAAGAGAATCGTCCGGTTGCTGTATGCAGCAGAAGTTGGTCTTATGGCCGAAGGCGACCCTGCCGCCCCTCATCTTCTTGTCCCTGACCTCTCCACCCAGTGATTGGTAGTGATACATAGCACTGTCGAGAACATCCTTGATGTGGGTGTAATCCTTTTTGTGAATGTTCTTCGACGTGTCCAAGTAAAGAGCGTGGGAGAATCAGGGGTAGAGGATGATGAGGACGGCGCGCCCGCCGCTGCGCAAAATAAGTCCTCAAATTAATTAGCCTCCACCGTGCAAATGAATGATTGAAATCGAAGGAAGGATAGCAGCGCGGATGACTTACACGGGATGATAAGGCACGAGAATCGCCCCCTTGTCCTTATTGGTGAGCATGAAACTGACGATGTAATCCCTCGCGTATTCACGATGATTTGCGCAGACTCCCAAGAAGCCCTCGTGTATGTAGTACGGGTCAGCGACACAGATATGAGATATCTGCTCAACCCCGATGATGTAGTTCATGTGCAAGGCATAAAGGCGGACAAACGTAAAATCCAGCTTCTTCACGTGAAACATGTCGAATATGTAATCGAATCGGAGGAAGAACTTATCCGCGGGGAAGCTGTCGACGTACGACATTTGCCGCGGAACGTTAACCACGTAGAGTGGGTATCCTGGATCTTTCGAGGCGATGAGGTCTTTCTCTACCCGCAGCACATCGTCATGAAGTCTCTTTAGATCGCCGAATCTGGCCCGTAGCGCTGTTGCAGGTAGGATTGGTTGACTGGGGATATGCCATTTATCCGCACCGGGGATATCTATACGGTCCTGAAGCCGAGGCTGCTGAGGCGGCTGGATCATAGAAACAACTTTTTTGCCTTTCCTCGCTCTCTTCCTAAACTTCTTTACTACCGGAAGGTCGTCCATAATATGTTGAGACGGCAATTCAGGCACCGACTCATGACGCTCAAACCCTGAGGAGGCGTTAGTATAGACATACTGTTCAGCAGCGCCATCGTCGTCCTCATCCTCATCCATGGCGACGTCATCAGCGACTAATGGATCCTCCTCCTTACCCTGTCCGCTATCACCCAACCCGACACCCGACGATAATTGGGTACGTGGGGTGTTGATGTTTATACCTTGCTGAGGCTGCGTGCTCGTGGGTGTGCTCCCGGCCGCCTCCAGACGAAGCAGACTCTTTGGCCACAACAGGACCCACCCAGCATTGCAACAATCACCAAGCCGCTGTGGTGTCTCGTCGTCATCCCCCAGTAGTACTGGAGGAGGCAAATTCTCGTGGCCCGCTTTGACACTAGCCACGGAAACCTTGAAGACGTTCGGGGGGATCGGCCGGCTGTGGACCAATGGTTCCTTCGGCTCCATTATCGTCGCCTTCCCCACGTCCACCTTCTGGTCGCCGATGGTGGACAATATGGTGCACGGGGTTTCGTCGGCCTGCAAAGAAAAGTCTGCGACGTGAGACATCCGAAAGGCAACGAAAACGGGAGATTATACATTTATATTGAAGGGGGCCGGTGTGACAGATACCGTGAGGGCGTCGAGCTCAGCCAAAGACGAAGCACCGCCTAGCACATCCGGTGCGGGAGCCGGTGCGGGAGCAGGTGCAGCTGCAGGTGCTGATGCAACGCTAGTCGAGCTGCTCCCCGCCAAGAAGTCAACAAGGGGAAAGTCCGCTGCATCTTTTTTTGGATTTTGTCTGGTCCAATTGAAAACGGCCGGAACCAAGGTAGTAGAAATATCTAAAGCCACCTGTTTTGCGGCAGCTACCGCTGTTGCGACTGTCTCAGTTGATTTCTTCTCAACCGCAATCTCAACCCTCTTGTCGATGTTTTCTTCATTTAACCTCCGTTTTTCCTTTCTCTCCTCCGTGGTCTCACGGTAGTACTTCTTCCACGTGTCACCGTCTCCGCACCGTGCACGCGTCCATACGACGGTCGAGTATCCACCGGTTGTTGTTTCAATATGTTCAACGCCCGGTTGAATGGAGTGTCCCACTTGGGCCTCGCCAATGCCTCAGACGGCGAGTCGCTTTCGGCCGCCGCTCTCTCTGCAAAAGGCACAACGATCGTTTACAAATATGACTAACGTGTGCAGTCGAATTGATCAGAAACTAAAATTACCAGCAGTCTCATGAACTCCGTAATGACCGGTGTTGTCTCGTAAACCTTTTTCACTGGGTCCCAACGGTGCCGGGCCCTGAGGACGTCACGCTCCAGCGGGACGGTGAACTCCGCCAAGGGGTCTGGGATGCCCAGACTCGCGGCTTCCGCATCCTCCTTGGCCCATTTGGACCTCTTTCCGCCGTAACCACGGCTTCCGAGGTGGTGGCTCCCAATGTTCCTGTCTTGAAGCCCCTTCATGTACTTAGACTATTTTTGGCATCTTCGGCCTCGCAAGCCTCCTTGAATATTTGAAACTGCTCTTCCGTGATTGTCGGATTATCCTTTACAATCTCGGAGTAGGGTTCCTTCTTGTCGATGATCCTTGCTTTCACTCGATTTTTCCAGGCGGCCAACGCGTCGCTAAACTTGGTCATGGGGTGTTTGTTTATCTTCTTCATTGTCGGGTCCTCATCTGGATCTTTATAATCCTTCTCATTCCGGCCCGGGAACAAGAATATCTGGTGAAACTTCTTTACGAGGGAGCTCCTCATATTTTCTATCTTCTGTAGTTTCTCATCGTTGATGGTGGTGGTTGTCCGTACGATGCAGCCTATTTGATTGCCGTAGCATCGACGCGCTTCCTCGGGCGCCGTTGGCTCAAAATTGCCGTCGTCCACCTCCGTGACCACCCCTCTAGTAGTCCTGAGTTTGTTAGGAACCCGTTGCCTCTTTGCTTTCAGTTCTACACCGGCTCCGCTCCCCGAGGCAGCGCCGGTCTCAGTCTCAGCGCCGGTCTCGATGCCGGTCTGAGTCTGAGCGCCGGTCTCAGTCTTAGCACCGGTCTGTGTGTCGGTCTCAGTCCCTGATGCCATCGGTGGGCCCAGCAATAACATCGGTTGATCATCGGTAAGGCTAAAAAATTCGTCTGCCGCCCGGTAGGCGTCGTCGCAATCACCAGAACCCTGTCCTTCATCGTTGCTAGCCATGTTTCCTATGATTAAATCTAGTCAATTAATTCTAGACCTAATAAAATGAATAATGACATAAAAAAGGCCTATTGTTTTGCAGGAATGTTGACTCCTTCCTGGTGCGGCAAATCACAGGCACTCGATATGTCCTAGTTTGTAGCACAAGTCATGCCGAAACTCACGGAAAATTTCGGCATGAGCTTTGCTAAAAAGTGGACAAATTGAGAACCTGAAATTTGCTGGAAAAGAAATGAATCAACATTCTGGCAAAACATAGGCCACTAAGCATCATTCCCTGCAAACAGTGTCCAAATATACACGAGCAACCACATGTGCAAACAGTGTAGAAGAAAATTCATTTAACTACTAATAGAACGAAATTCAGTTAACTTTAGTGCTCTATAATGATGAAAGGAAAAAAAATTCAGTTAACTACTAATTTCATTCATTTAGGTTATTCATTTAACATCACCTAATTAACCTACTGTACCAATACTACTAGCAGCACTACTAACCTAATTAACCTAGCAAAACTCTAGTGCCCTAACTGAAAAACATCTAATTAACATCTAATTTTTTCTCTAAAATACAGAGAGAGATGAGTGAGGGGGAGGGGTGGGGAACTTACATAGAGGGGAGAGACGGTGGCGGGGAGGTGCTCGGTGACGGAGGCAGGGGCAGAGAGGGCGGGCTCGGGCACGGGCAAGGGCGGTCCTGGGCGGGCTCGGGCGGCGGTGAGGTGGAGGGCACCGACGGTGACGTGGAGGGCGGCCCTTGGGCGGCGGCTGTGAGGCTGAGGGCGGCCTCGGGCGGCGGCGGTGAGGCTGAGGGCGGCCTCGGGCGGCGGCGGTGAGGCTGAGGGCGGCCTCGGGCGGCGGCGGTGAGGAGACGGCGGCGAGGGCGAGGGACGATTTGGGGAAGAATTGGTGGCCGGGGGTGGGGTGGGGGGAAACCGCTGTTTAAGTGAAACGTAACGGTAGCGCGTTTCCGGAAATGCGCTATAGCTAAGTTAGCTATAGCGCGTTTACTGAAACCCGCTACTGCTATTCCTTTCTCCTTTTTTCTTTACATTTTATTTCCGTTAGCAGCAGCGCTTTACACGTAAGCGCGCTGCAGCTAAGGAGATTAGCAGTAGCGCTGGGCCATTATACGCGCTACTGCTAGGTTGGGCTAGCCATGTGCGCCCAGTTCAGACGTAGCAGCAACGCTTTTCGCTAGTACGCGCTACTGCTAAAGTCATAGCAGTAGCGCGGTTTATTTACGCGCGCTGCTACTAAGTAGCAGCAGCGCTACTGGTAAAATTCTGTGTATAGGCTTTTCCCTAGTAGTGACTCCTGTCTTCCCCTACCCTTACCCAAATTAAATCAAATCTTACCAAGTCTCAACTAAATAAAATTTCTTTGTCTTCCCCTACACATACTTAAATCAAATCAAATCTTACAAAAATCTATGTATGTCCCCATTGCAACGCACGAGCAATTAGCTAATTGCTACTAATATGTCAACTTAAGTGTGTTTTTACTAATTTAGTTACATTCACCCCTTATAAGCGATCAACTGAAAAGGTGATGCTACATGATAGAACTAACCTGCCAAAGAAGCCTATGTGATATTACATTGGATAGATGGAAGAATTCATACATGCCGTTCAAATATTTTGCCCAATATAGTTGCTTGTTGTTAATTTTAGTAATCGAAGCAACTAAAAATAGTAATCAATTACTGCAACCACCATAAGTGTCCAATCGCATGGAATCTATAGGCACATATCCTTTGTTATCTCGACCCGTCGAAAGACTCAACTTAGGCTCCACTCAAGTCAACTTACTCTTCTTCCTCCTTCCACGTCGGGAGGTAATGAAGACCCTGCTATTTCGGACCGATGATGGTAGGCTGAGGGTTTTAGTTTTGGCGTTGGTCCCCAGACGGTGATAGGATTGCGTTATAAATGTAGTAGGTTCATAATTTCAGTAGATTGAAACACAAAAAACCTAATGGCTAATACTCACCAAGGTAATCGAACCCTCATATACACCCCAAGTATTTATAGTAATAAAACATATCATTGCATGAAACATCATGAGCATGATGACATATAGTTGAAAGTCATATTCCTCTCACCGCATGTTGTATATATGCTGAAAAATGAAGCAATCTTTTAGTCCTTAGTGAGGCAAGACTGTCTATACTTTTCTTCTCTTACTTTCATCTGAAATGCTTCGCAAATAGGGATCTACTCCCTCTGTAAACTAATATAAGAGTGTTTAGATCATTATTTTAGTATTCTAAACGCTCTTATATTAGTTTACGGAGGGAGTACTAGACATAATGCACACAAAAACATCTATCGTTCGTTCGTTAAACTGGCTAAATTGGGTAGATTAATATAATAAAGAGCAATGTACATCTATAAATTATATTTTGCAACCATCAAAAGTTGAATCATAAAGTAATTATTCATCACACATATCAAAATTTTCATTGCGAGAATAATGTATAGATGACGCAATTCTGTAGGGTAGCTCATGTGATGTGATCATGAAAGCACAAAAGAGATCTTGCTACATAGCAATTACTCAAACCTGTAGTCCAAGCAAATGGACTACTCACACCTGGGGAGGGGGAGGCATTTTTTTATGAAATGGTAGTGAAGTCCCCCTCAGGCAGGATACTTGAGAAGAACTACAATATGGCTCCATCTCAGATCATGAATATCATGACATTGTGGAGACAAAAAATCCCTCATAATTTTTTGAGCTTCAGGTACTTATAGGCAAGCGACCTAAAGGAGGGCATCAGAGCTCCTGGTGACACACACACGATGGTGCACGCAACAGCTCTAGGGCGCATGGGGCCCACTGGCTCCCTTTCACAAGCCTTCATCTGCCGAAAGTTAAGATCACTTGACTTTTTTATAGATTTATTTTTCAATCCTGACGTTTCCTGGAACCACGGGCAGAGAAAAAAAATGCAATTATGGCTTTTGGCTGATAATTAGTAGGTTAGTCTAGTAAATATGAAATATTGATATGTAATAGTATAAATTGTCATGAAAACTTCAAAAGTTATAGATACCTTTGTAATGCACTAAACCACATTTACCCAGTTGCATTCATCCACAACATGAGTTATGGCTTCTAGAATAAGCGCCCCCTACCCAGCTTATCCTAGAAGCCCAACCAGTTTTTTTGTTGGGATTCTAGCACTAGTAGAAAACAGGGCTTTGGTTCGGGCAGGGCAAGCCCATTAGTCCCGGTTCAGTCACGAACCGGGACCCATGGGGGCATTCGTCCCGGTTCTTTAGCCCAGGGGGCCGGCCGGGGCCTCGTGGGCATTGGTCCCGTTCGTATGGACCCATTTGTCCCGGTTCTAGGCACGAACCGAGGACCAATGGGCCTCGCTCCTGGCCCACAAACATTGGTCCGGTTCTTGGCTCGAACCGGGACAGAAGGCTGGGCTTTAGTCCCGGTTCCAGCCACGAACCGGGACAAATGAGTTGCCTATATATACCCCGTCGCCGCAGCAGAGCACTCCACAGTGCTCTGTTTTTTCTGGCCGGCGAGGAGAGGGCATTTGGGTGCTCTAGCTCACCTCCTATGCACATGAGGTGTTCGATGAAATGCCCGAGCCACGCTAGTTAAGCTTTCTCCTCTCGAAGCTCGACCTCCAAGCTCCATTTTCCCCGAGATTTGCATAGGTTTAGCGGTCCGTCACGTCCCGTCCCCGTCTTCACCGCCGTCGATCGCCCGCGCCGATCTCGTCGCCGGCACCACCGTGGTGAGCCTCTTGTTCTTATCTTCTTTCTGAAAGAAAATAATTCTTACTTTAGATAGATACTTGTCTAATTTTCTAACTTTTATTATTGCTTGTTATTATATAGTGCGATGGTTTTGGTATCCGCCCCCATCGGCCCTCGTCCTGTCAATGATTCATATGTGGTATATATTATCTTTTTATAACTATTTGCTTCATTTATTGTTTTTGACAATCACTACTGGAATCAGCTACTTTGCCATCTGTCAGTTCTTTGTCGTCCGCTAGCAGACGGCAAAGAATCTCTTTGCCATCAGCTTCCAAAAAGCAGACGGCAAAGAACTGGCTGATGGCAAATACCAAATTTGCCATCAGCCAGTTCTTTGCCGTCGGCTAGCGGACGGCAAAGAGGGAGGGGCCCCACTGACGAGCTGCAAAAAAACCTAACGGCCCCCCTCTTTGCCGTCCGCTAGCGGACGGCAAAGAGCAAGAAGGCGGACGGCAAAGGGTGGCGGACGGCAAAGAGGGAGGGCCCCACGTAACGTTAACGGGCCGCGCCCCACACCCCCTCTCTCTCTTTCTCTCCCACCTCGCCACCGCCCCGTCGCACCACCCCGCCGCCGCCCCAGCGCCCCCCCCCCGTCGCCCCACCACCCCGCCGCCGCCCGGCGCCCCCCCGCCCCGTCGCCCCCGCCGCCCCCGCCGCCCTGCCGTCTGGGCGCCGCCACGCCCCGGCGCCCCGGCACCTCCGCGCCCCGCCGCCCCGGCCGGGCCCGCGCCGCCGCCCCAGGCCGCCCCGCCCCGCTCCTCCGCCGCCCCAGGCCGCACCGCCCCCTCCTCCACCCAGGTGAGGTCTCTGCTTCCTTTTTTTCCTTTTTTCTGTTTTTTTAGTTTTAGGTTTATGTTTAGTTTAGATTTAGTTTTAGTTTTAGGATTAGTTTTAGGTTTATAGGTTTAGTTTTAGTTTAGTTTTAGGTTTAGATTTAGTTTTTCTTTTTCTTATTTTTTAGTTTTATTTTAGGTTTAGTTTAGTTTTATAGTCGTTTGTTGTTTACCAATTTCAATTTACACTGCGGACTAAACTGCCTCCTTTTTTTTCCTTTTTTTTCTGTTTTTTGTTTTTTTTTGTTTTTTTTTTTTTAGTTTTTTTAGTTTTTTTATTTAGTTTTAGGATTAGTAGGTTTATGTTTTAGTTTTAGTTTTAGGTTTAGATTTAGTTTTTTCCTTTTTTGTTTTTTTAGTTTTAGGTTTAGGTTTAGTTTAGTTTTAGGAAAGAAGAAGAAGAGAAAAAGAGGAGAGGAGAAGAAGAAGAAGAGGAGGAGGAGAAGAAAAAAGAAGAAGAGGAAGAAGAAGAAGAAAAAAGAGGAGAGGAGGAGAAGAAGAAGAGGAAAAAGGAAAGGAGGAAGAAGAAGAAGAAGAAGAAGAAGAAGAAGAAGAAGAAGGAAAAAAAGGAAGAAAAGAAGAAGAGGAAGAAGAAGAAAAGGAAAAAAACCCGACCCGACACGGTACCCACCCCGACCCGGCACCCCGACACGACACCCCGACCCCGAGACCCCGACCCCGACCCCGAGACCCCGACCCCGACACCCCGACCCCGACCCCGACCCGACACCCCGACCCCGAGACCCCGACCCCGACCCGACACCCCGACCCCGAGCCTGACCCGACACCCCGACCCCGAGCCTGACCCGACACCCCCGGCCTGACCCCGACACCCCGACCCCGAGCCTGACCCGACACCCTGACCCCGACACCACACCCCGACCCTGAAACAACACCCAGACACCGACACGGCACTACCCCGGCATCGACACGACACCCCGAACCCCGACCCCAAAACAGCACCCCGACCCCGACACGGCACCCCGACACCAACAGGACACCCCGACCCCCGACACCTCCCGAAAAGGTGTTCTTTGGCCTTCCAGATGCCGGCGGGGTCATATATTTGTGAATTATTAGTTAGGTCATATATTTTTCGATTTTGTTATGAAAAGCATCATATATAATTGTGTTGATCGTGTAGTTTTAAATGTGCAGTTGTTTCATCGCTGCGAGGTTTGGTGTTCGACGACCTCGCCATGCGTTTGACGAGCTCTGCCCCTTCGTTCGTGGGTGAGCACAAATGACAAGTCCTCCTCCCCCATTAATTATTTGATCTATTCCGATGAAACTTGATAGCTAGCTATATATGTGTCTTGAATCATCAGTATGCGTAACCAATATGTGTCTCCCGTTCGAAAGCGTCATAGTTATAAATATGCATGCATTTGCATATTTATAACCTTGATTCTTTCGAATTGTCCAACGCTATCCATGGACAGCCCGAGTATGTGTAGATTGGGTTCGTTTTCCCATATGCTTTGCTCCGGATCCGACGCATATATTTCGTCAGTGCCTCCCCTGTTGTTCTCCGGGTACACATCCTCTCTGTTTATTGCAGAGACGTGTATCGGGATAACAGCGGGGAGGTGCTGCCGAAATTTTGCGTCGGATCCGGAGCATAGCATGGGAAAATGAACCCAATCTACACATACACGGGTGGGATTAGGACCTATCATTACCTATTAGAGTGTAGGTTGCATGGACGTAATAAAATTGACAAAGTAGATCAACTGATGAATATATACATGGTGAATTACATATATAATTGTTGTGTGTCCAGTAGCTCTGAAAGTCAAGATGAGTGACCGTGCGTGGATGTATACCAGTCACACTGGTCAGAACAAATGGAGCGTTGAATGGTTCACAAAACTAAGGGGTTTGTGCAAGCCGCATTTGCAAATGGCCAAAAGAAAACCTGGTGCCCCTGTTTCCGGTGCGGCAATTGGGAAAAGAAGACAGAGGCTAAAATGGGCAAACACCTGCAGAAGAGTGGTTTTACGCCCGATTATACGGTGTGGACATTTCATGGTGAGTCTGCCCAACGTGACCGAGCTGAGGTGGATCATCGTCGCACCGACGAGCATGGTACCGGGATGGAAAACATGTTGCAAGGCTATGATGATGCTCGGGATTCGGACGAGGAGATGGAGGAATCTGCAAAGGCCTTCAATGAAATGTTGGAGTCTTCGAAACGTCCGCTCCACGAGCATACTGAGCTTTGTCAGTTGGATGCCATCTCACAAGTAATGGCTCTGAAGGCTCAGTTCAACTTGGGCAGAGAATGCTATGACACAATTATGACAGTATTTGGACGCTTTCTACCCAAAGGCCATGTAATGCCTGCAAACCTGTACCAGTCGAACAAAATCCTCCGTGCACTGAAGATGCCCTATGAGAAGATACATGCCTGTGAGAAAGGATGTGCCTTATTTAGGCTTGACTATGCGGACTTGAACTATTGTCCCATTTGCAAGTCTTCCAGGTATATTGTGGTAGACAACGGTATGGGTGAGAAGACACATACCAAAATCCCCGTTAGTGTTCTTCGGTATATGCCAATCGTACCAAGACTTCAACGTCTTTTCATGGTCGAAGAGACGGCTAGACAGATGACATGGCACAAAACAGGCAAAAGAACCGAACTAGATGCAGATGGGAATCTGATGATGGTACACACATCGGATGGTGTTGCGTGGAAAAAGTTTGATGAATTACATGCTGACAAAGCGGCAGATCCGAGGCATCCTCGAGTCGGCATCAGCACGGATGGGTTCAATGTGTTTGGTATGACGGCAGCCCAATACAGTTGTTGGCCCGTATTTGTCTTTCCACTCAATCTCCCCCCGGACAGATTATGTAAAGAAAGAACATTTTCCTGACGTTGATAATTCCAGGACCCAACTATCCGGGCAAAAATATGAATGTGTACATGCAGCCGCTTAAGGACGAATTGCAAGAAGCCTGGGATAATGGGTTCAAGACATACGACGCCTTTAGCAAACGGAACTTCATAATGCGTGTCTGGTACATGTACTCGACGCATGACTTGCCGGCGTATGCGCTATTCGTTGGCTGGTGTGTGCATGGAAGGTTCCCGTGCCCCACATGCAAGGGAGCTCTTGAGTTTCGTTGGCTTCAGGCCTGTCGCAAGTTTTCTTGCTTCGACATGCATAGACAGTTCCTGGATCCTCGCCATAAGTTCAGGAAAGACAAGAAGAACTTCATCAGGGGTAGAGTTGTCAAAAACTCTGCACCACCTGCATTGACAGGCCAACAGACCCTGGATCAGTTAAACGCTCTCGAGCCAGATCCACAACGTCTAGGGTACTTCAAGGGGTATAATACTAAGCACGCGTGGACTCACAAAACATGCTTATGGGATCTGCCTTACTTCAAAGACCTCCTTTGCCCACACAACATCGACGTGATGCACACTGAGAAGAATATCGCCGAGGCACTTTTTGGTACATTGTTCGGCATAGATGGGAAGTCAAAGGATAATACTAAGGCTAGAGTCGATTTGGAGGCGCTATGTGATAGGCCGTTACAAAACATGAAAGAACCGAAAGGAAAGCAGAACTGGACGAAGCCAAAGGCATGGTTCAATCTTGGAAGGCCAGCTATGAGGGAAATTCTCTTGTGGGTGCAACAGCAGTTGATGTTCCCCGATGGGTATGCAGCAAATCTAAAGAGGGGAGCGAATGTTGATAAACTGAAGATATTTGGTCTCAAGAGTCATGATTGGCACATATGGGTTGAGCAGGTAATGCCGGTGATGTTGCGTGGCTTCATCCCTGAGGATGAATGGCTAGTACTAGCAGAACTCAGCTATTTCTTCCGTGTTCTTTGTGCGAAAGAACTATCGCCTGGCGTGCTAGAAGAAATGGAAGAGTTGGCGCCGGAGTTGATCTGCAAGTTAGAGAAGATCTTTCCATCGGGCTTCTTTAATCCAATGCAGCATTTGATTTTGCATCTCCCGACCGAGGCAAGATTGGGGAGGGGGGCCCATGCAAAATCGTTGGTGCTACCCAACTGAGAGGATGCAGAAGACGCTTCGAGAAAAATGTAAAAATAAATGTAGAATTGAAGCATCGATGGCTGAGGCATTCATCACAGAGGAGGCGGCAAACTTCGTAACAGCGCACTACGAAGCCAAAAATCGTCATTTGCATAATCCGAAGCCTCGGTACAATGCTGACGAGCCTAAAAATGGTGGATCCAACCTCAGCCTATTCAAAGGGAATCTCGCACCAGCTAGTGTTTCACATCCAGTATCTTTGGATAACGAAGAATGGCGGACCATTTCGTTGTATATCTTCAACAACCTGTTAGAAGTGCGGCCGTACATCGAGTAAGTTCTCGGTACATTGTTTCGCAACTTCTATTTCCTTTGAACTACTCTTATTCCTGGATATGTCATACAGTCGATACGTCGCCATATTCTCGTATGGAGTGGAGATCCAAAAGGATTCCGTCGAAGAGTATGAGCTTCTCGCAAAGCAAGGAGGTGGCTATCCCGGTTTCATCTCTTGGTTCAAACAAACGGTAATTTCTATTAGACAATTTCATTTCATTCGCTAATTTGTGCATAATGCAACAATCCTTTCATATTAAACTTGTAGGCTAATTCAGAGTCTATGGACGCCGAATTGAGACAAGTCGCTAATGGTTTTGACTATAAGGTCCGTTCATTTGACAAGTACGACATCAACGGGTATCGCTTTCGTACCTATGGCAAAGAGCTATCTATGGCCGACCGAAAGTCTACAAATTGTTGTGTATTTGCTATCGGCGAAGGAGGTACCGAGTATTATGGGAGAGTTGAAGCAATTTATGAACTTCTGTTCTATGGTGAAAACCCACCGAATGTCGTAGTCTTCAAATGTTATTGGTTTCAGCCGAAGGAGACTAGAAGGACTCATGAACATATAGGGCTAGTTGAAATCAACCAAAGCACTCATTTAGATGTTCCTGATGTCTATATTATGGCTCAACAGGCGACCCAAGTATTCTATCTACCGTGGGCCTGCCAAACTAATCCAAATCTGAAAGGTTGGGATGTCGTTTATGAAGTGCCGCCACGTGCTAGACTTTCTCCCCCAAAGGAAGAGGATTATGAACCTTACATTAACCCAGACACATATGAAGGAGAATTCTTCCAAGAGACACGTCTTTCCAAAAAGCGTTTCAAGAACCGCTATACTTCACCCCAAAACATTGAAGTAGACAGCGACAATGAATCCGACATCACCCCAGAGGAGGAACAAGAAGAGCCGGAACAAGAAGAGGTTACTGCTGCGGATGACCTGTCAATGCTTGACCGATTACATCAAGGTGGCCTTGCACATGTTGATGCCAATGAACCCTATGAGCCCATCATTGATTATAGTGATGATGATGATTATGCATTTATTGATGATATACTGATCGAGATTATTAGTAGTGTCAGGTATTCAATTTTTTTATGTTGTACTTGATGATGATACACTTAAGTGATATACATATTATTATTCATGTCGGTACTTTTTTTATGTTGTACTAATTTCGTTTATTCTTTGTCATGGCAGGTGTTGAAAGATGGTGGGCGCTGGTTGGGAGTGCGCCGAGGCCCCTTCTTCGTCGGCGCGTGGTGCGAGGTCTTCCATTCCACACGCACCTCTCCGCCGAGCGTTGCTGGACAGTATGGCGACACCGCCGGGCCCTTCTTCATCGACCGCGGTGCCCAGCAGGGGACGAGGTAAGAAGAAGAGAGGAGGTGGAACACGTGGTCGCGGGAGAGGAGGTAGGGTGACTCTTACGGCGCCTTCCTCGCCACCGCCCCAGCTGTTTCACCTGAGCACGTGACTGCTAGGGTGGACTCGTCTGAGGAGGAGGCTGCACGGACTCCGGTCCACGAGCCTCCGGTCCACGAGTCTTCGGCCCACGAGCCTCGGGTCGACGGGCCTTCGGCCCACGAGACTTGGGCCCACGAGACCCCGGAGGAGCACACGTCTGGATGGGGTACCTGGTCGGGTCAACCTGAGGATGGCGGGGAGCCGAGTGGCCATGCTGATGATGGCGGGGAGCCGACTGATGAGGAGGGGGAGGAGGGGGGCAACGTCTACCAGCGTGGTGCTACACGGCTCCCATCCGTGCCGGCGACCCGCGAGCAGAGGTGGTTGATTTTCCCTGATGGGGAGAGGTAAGTGCATTTAATCTTTTTGTACCTTCTGCATTCACGTTTCTTCAAATAACTGATGTGTTGGCCTTGTCATGCTGCAGGGGTTGGGACCACCATGAAAGTGTCCGCCGGCCCAACTCCGTCCTTGGAGTTCTGATTCGGCAAAACTTCCCGGGGTTTGTCACGTTGCCTGGTGAGGGTCGGCTTCCAGAGGTTGGATTGACTTGGGAGCACTACTTGGCTGCCCCGGCCCCGCCGGGTCAGATTATCGATGGTGTCCTGTGCAAGACGAGGGCAGACGTCGTGATCAGAAAGTTCTGGGTAATTGCTCCTTTACACAACTAAAAATCTTCAACTAGCTAGTTATTAATTGTACTAATCAATATTGTCTCATTTGATTGCAGACATTCTACAGGTGTGAGGAGGGATACGAGGAGGAGGCGGATCATGTTATCCACAAGGAGTGCAAGCGCCTACTTTAGAACTTACGGCATGAGGTTCGGGTGCAGGCTGTTCGAGACTACTACGCCGGGCGTGGTATCAAGAAGCCCAAGCAGGAGTGCCGCGATAAGTTCTTGAGTAAGGAGAAGTACATGAAGGTAATTCTTAAGGCCTTGTACTTACTTCCTTCATTTAGTAATTCATAGCCTTAGCGCTCAAGTTTCTATTTGCTAACTTAGGCCCCTCCGAGATGGTGTGCGGATCGGATGGATTGTTGGGAGGTGTTGTTCAATGCGTGGTGCTCAGAAGAATGGTTGGCCACCCACAAAGAGGCCAGGGACAAACGTGCCCAAATGGAAGGTGTGCCACACCACCAAGGCAGCTCCAAATTATTTCAGTACGGGCGGAACTGGGTATGTGGTTTGCTTCATGATTCATGCAATTCATTCATCATGCTAGCTTTAGCCCTTTAATTACTAATTTACTTTGTTTCTCTCTTTCAGGCACGCTACAATAAGGCGGATAAGGTGCCAGAGGTGTACGACCTGTATGCCATGGCCCACACTGGCCCTTACAAGAAAGTCAAGGCATTCTCTGGGTCTGACCTCGATGATC
Organism: Triticum urartu; assembly: GCF_003073215.2. Lineage (NCBI taxonomy): Eukaryota > Viridiplantae > Streptophyta > Magnoliopsida > Poales > Poaceae > Triticum > Triticum urartu. Next base: position 697,637,144 of record NC_053028.1, read on the forward strand.
CAAAGAACTTCACCAACATCTCCGCCCGCGACAAGCTCGTGCAATATAGAGATCAGGGGAAGGCAAGGAAAGGGGAGGACTTTAACCCGAGCCAGGGTCCCATTGATACAGAGCTGCTGATGATATCTGGTGGCGGGAGGTCCCATGGCTCCATAGCCATGGGAGATGGACTTATCCGTTGTCCTAGCACTCTCCCGGAGATCAAGGCGCGCCAGTCGAGCTCCGCTCCTGAGATAAGGCCTCGTGAATGGCCAGTCCAACTTGCCTTCAAGGTTAGTTATACGTACTCAGCTATCTTTCTCCATTACATTGTGTGCGCTTCCATCAATGATTACAAATGGTCATGTGAGTGGTGTTGCAGGCTGCTATACAGAGTGAGAGAGATAGAACGGAGAAACTTCTGGCGGAGGCGGCGGAGAGGCAGCGGGAGTTAGAGGAGAAGACAACAAAGATGTTGGAGGAGGAGAGGGCACGGAATGACATGCAGGCAAGGGCCATGTACGAGCTCCTTGTGGTAAGTTTCTTCTGCAGATTACTTGCTAGTCTTAACATTTGAGTCTCATTACTAACTAGTATGACTCTGTTGTGAAAACCAAATGTGCAGTCTGTGTGCGAGAAGTCCGGTCAGACCGCTCCGCCGATGCCAGTGATTGCTCCTGGGAGCACGGTGAGTTTAATTTGAATGGACATTACTTGCTAGTCTTAACATTTGAGTGTCATAATGCTAACGAGACATTGGAAATGATCTTTGGTGCAGCTTAACTCCAGAAACGCATCACACGATCCTTCTTCAGCTACCAGCGCGAGCCAGCCCGCTCCTTCTCCAGCTACCGGTGCGAGCCAGCCCGCTCCTACACCTCCGTGATCACGGTAAGTTTCTCTAGTGTTTTGCTTAACAAATGCATAAAGACCTAGACTTAGCTTTATTTCCTCCAATATGCTTACCATAATGACCTAGAGTTAGCTTCTTTTCCTCCAAAATAACTTAATAAGCTTACTGACCTCATAAACCATCCATTCTACCTAAGTTAGCTCTAAAGCGATATGTACTTAGCTTACTTATGTCAAAAATTGCATAATTAACTTAGTTAGCTCATAAACGATCCATTATACCTAAGTTAGCTCTAAAATGACTCATTTTACCTTAGTTAGCTTATAAGTGGTCCAATTTATCCAAGTTAGCTCTAAAATGACCCATTTTACGTAGATTAGCTCCTAAATGATCCATTTTACCTACGTTAGCTTTAAAATGACCCATTTCACCTAGGTTAGCTCCAAAATGACCCATTTCACCTAGGTTAGCTCCAAAATGACCCATCTTACCTAGGTTAGCTTATAAATGATCCAGTTTATCCAAGTTAGCTCTAAAATGACCCAATTTACCTAGAGTAGCTCCTAAACGATCCATTTCACCTAAGTTAGCTAAAAACGATCCATTTCACCTAAATTAGCTCTTAAATGATCCATTTCACCTAAGTTTGCTCAAAAACGATCCATTTCACCTTAGTTAGCTCAAAAACGATCCATTTCACCTTAGTTAGTTCAAAAACGTGGCATTTCACCTTAGTTAGCTCATAAACGACCCATTTCAACTAAGTTAGCTCAAAAATGATCCATTTTACCTTAGTTAGCTCAAAAACGATCCATTTCACCTTAGTTAGCTCAAAAACGATCCATTTCACCATAGTTAGCTCAAAAATGATGCCCTTCACCTTAGTTAGCTCATAAACGACTCATTTCAACTAAGTTAGCTCATAAACAACCCATTTCAACTTAGTTAGCTCATAAATGATCCATTCCACCTAAGTTAGCTCATAAATGATCCATTCCACCTAAGTTAGGTCATAAATGACATATACTTCTTGTTATAGTCTTCTTCTTGTTCTATTCACCTATTTCTAACTTCATATTTACCATTTTGCAGATTTCACTCACTTCATGGAAGCTAGCTTGCTAGGATGGAGTGCTTGCTTTTTCTTTGCTAAAACTTTGCATTGTATCTAGCTTGCTATGATAGAACTTGCTATGTTGATGAAACTTTGCTATGTAATATGTATATGGAACAATGTGTATGGATCGAACTTGCTATATATGTTGATGAAACTTTGCTATGTCATATATATGTATATGGAATTATGTGCTGGATATGGGATATGTGTGCTGGATATGTTTGCTGTTAAATATGTGATATATTTGCTGTGAAAATTGTTGGATTAAGAAAAAACAGAAAAAAGAGACAATATACAGGCTCTTTGCCGTCAGCCACCGACGGCAAAGGGCTCTTTGCCATCAGCAGCGGACGGCAAAGAGGCCACGTGGCAGGCAGCTGTGCTTCCTGGGAGGCTGACCAATTTGGTCAGTTTGCCTACAGCGGCGGACGGCAAAGGCCTGCCGTGCAGTGACGTCAGCTGACATCACACGGCGGACGGCAAAGGCCTTCCGAAGTTTGCCGTCAGCGGCGGACGGCAAAGGCCTGCCGTTAGCCACCTAACGGAGTAACAACGCACTTATTGTCGTCTGCACTCTTTGCCGTCCGCTGCTGATGGCAAAGGCTTCTTTGCCGTCAGCCGCCCGAAGCAGACGACAAAGTACCTCTTTGCCGAACCTTACTTTGCCGTCACCTTTTGCCGTCCGCGGCGGACGGCAAAGACCTTTGCCGTCAGCCATCCATGCCTTTGCCGTCCACCATGGCTGACGGCAAAGTAGCTGATTCCTGTAGTGAATTATGCTGACCAATGTGACATAGATTTTATTTATGTAGGAGGTAATTGAACCGGAAATTCCAACCGACCCTATTGTCGAGGGGTTAAATTTAGTTGAAGAAGAAAATAATTACTTGAAGGAAAAAACAAAAAAAATTGAGGAGGAGAAGATGATATTGGAGTTGCATGTTGCGGATGTCGTCGATGATCACATGATCAAGATGGATGCAATGCGGTTGAAGATTAGAAAATATGCCATTCATACTTAGGCTTGGTATCATTGTGCTGTTGGATCAATTTTTACCTTGGTTGTGATTATGATCGCATTTGTTGTTGCATTGAAAGGTTTTACATAGTTTTAATGTATGGTTTAACTAGACGCTCTGGAGAGCTATATGTTGTTCAATGAGAACTATGTATGTACTTTGTTTTTAATGTGATGATGAACTTCTATTAATTTGGTCACTTATCTATTCATGAGAGCTATATGTACTAAATTGATGATGTGGCTTTGAATGGTGCATTTTGAACACAGAAAAACTATGAAGTTCAAACAAGTTAAAAAAATGAAATCCCTTTGTAACAGACGAGTTTCCGTATCAAACCCTCATACTTCGAAAGAGATTGTCCGTTTTGTACACGAAGTGCATCCAGTTTTTGCCATAACCCTCTCTACTTTCTTGCACATGCTATGTGGGTGAAATGATGATACCATGCCAACTTTCAACCTTTTCAGAGTTCATTTGAAATGCTTTTCAATTTCAGGGTCTTATAGCTCAAAATAATCAGTAAATGCATGAAAAATAACAAATGAAGTCAGAAAGGGTTGAAAATTGATGATGTGGCTTTGAATGGTGCATTTTGAACACAGAAAAAGTCTGGAGTTCAAATAAGTTCAAAAAAATGAAATCCCTTTGTAACGGACGAGTATCCACATGAAACCCTCATACTTCGAAAGAGATTATCCGTTTTCTACACGAAGTGCATCCAGTTTTTTCCGTAACCCTCTCTACTTTCTTACACATGCTATGTGGGTGAAATGATGATACCATGCCAACTTTTAACCTTTTCAGAGTTCACTTGAAATGCTTTTCAATTTCAGGGTCATTTAGCTCACAAAAATCAGTAAATGCATGAAAAATAACAAATGAAGTCAGAAAGGGTTGAAAATTGATGATGTGGCTTTGAATGGTGCATTTTGAACACAGAAAAAGTCCAGAGTTCAAATAAGTTCAAAAAAAATTGAAATCCCTTTGTAACAGACGAGTTTCCGTATGAAACCCTCATACTTCGAAAGAGATTGTCCATTTTGTACACGAAGTGCATCCAGTGTTGCCGCAGCCCTCCCTACTTTCTTGCACATGCTATGTGGATGAAATGATGATACCATGCCAACTTTCAACCTTTTCAGAGTTCATTTGAAATGCTTTTCAATTTCAGGGTCATTTAGCTCACAAAAATCAGTAGATGTATGAAAAATAACAAATGAAGTCAGAAAGGGTTGAAAATTGATGATGTGGCTTTGAATGGTGCATTTTGAACAGAGAAAAACTTTGGAGTTCAAATAAGTTCAAAATAATGACATCCCTTTGTAACAGACGAGTTTCCATATGAAACCCTGATACTTCGAAAGAGATTGTCCGTTTTGTATACGAAGTGCATCCAGTTTTTGCTGTAACCCTCTCTACTTTCTTGCACATGCTATGTGGATGAAATGATGATACCATGCAAAAAGAAAATTAACGAAAAACATTTATAAAACTCTAGTAGCAAAAGGAATGAACTAAAAAGCTTTCATAAACCTCTAGTATTTTTTGAACTAAAATTATTTTAAATTTATGCCACTGAAATTGTCAAAGTATTTTCTGTTCAAAACATGAAAAGCGGAAAGAAACAAAATAAACTTTAATAAATAAGTAGGAACAATATTAAATAAATTAAATTTAATAAAATAAATAAGTAGAAACAAAAGAAAAGAAAATAAACTTTAATAAAATAAATAAGTAGAAACAAAATAAATTAAATTAAAATTTAATAAAATAAATAAGTAGAAATAAAATAAAATAAACTTTTATAAAATAAAAAAGTAGAAACAAAACAAACTTTATAAAAGTAAAATAAATAAAAATAGGAATAGTAAGTTTTTTGTTGTAAGTAGAAACAAAATAAAATAAATAAAGCAACAAAAAAAAGAAAAAATGCCACCTATTGGGCCACCACGGCCTGAATACGACTAGAAACCCAACCATGGGCTAGGATTCAGGCCCGCAGGAGGCCCAGTAAGCCCACAAGCACATCGTGACAAATTAGGCCCGAAAGCCTGCAGTTGAGAGGAGTTCGAGTGGGTTGGCGCAACAACGCTTATAAGCCACTCTCGAGCTCTCTCAACTAGCGAAGTGGTACTAAAGTTTTGGCCGCGACGCGGGCAGCACAGGGCCTCTGGTCCCGGTTGGTGCGATAAACCGGGACTAAAGGGGTGCATTGGTACCGGTTCGTGACACCAACCCGGACCAATGCCCCCCTTTAGTCTCGGTTGGTGCCACCTACCGGGACCAAAGGCCGCCGCTTCTCGTCCTTTGGGCTGCCGAAAACTGACCTTTGGTCACGGTTGGTGGCACCAACCGGGACTAAAGGTGGCATTGGTCCCGGTTGGTGCCACGAACCGGAACCAATGCTCTGTGTATATAAGCTGGACTTGTGAAAATTTCACAATTTCATCGTCAGTCCGTGCCCGACGCCCCAGTGCTACTCGTCGCCGTCGCCTTCATCACCCCTGCCTCCGACGCCATCGCCGCGCCGTGCGCCCCTGCCTCTGACGCTGTCACCGCGCCGCCCCTGCCCCCGACCACGCCGTCGCCGCGCCGGCCCCTGCTCCGCACTCGAGCCCCTTCGCGCGACCCGCCCCGCGCGCCGGCACCCTCGCCTCCCCCGCCGTCACCATCGCCAGACGCCCCGGCCCGCTGTGAGCCGCCGCGCCGGTCCGGCTCTGTTTTTATTTTGTATTAGATTAATTTTTTGTTCATATATATATAATGTATATTTGTATGTATGTGGCTATGTGTAAGTTCAGAGCATGTTTTTTATTAGATTAATTTCTTATTAGATTTATTAGATTTTTTTTGTTCAGAGCATGTTTTTGTTCATATATGTATTTTTTTGTTCATATGTGTATTAATGTTTTTGTTGCATATGTGTAATTTTTTTCAATGTATATATGTATGTGGAGCTATATATGCATGATGAGGGGGTGGGGTCGATATACCCCCTCCTCGATAATTTCAACATGAGGGGTGGTCAACCCCCTCCCAGATAACATTTTTTAGAAAAGTTTTATATATCTAGCTAGGAAGAAAGGAAGAAGGAAGAATAAGAAGAGGAAGAAGAAGAAAAAAAAAGAGGAGAAGAAGAAGGAATAGAGGAGAAGAAGAAAAAGTAGAGCCTATTTTTTCTTCTTCTCCTCTCTATTCCCTCTTCTTCTCCTTTTTTTCTTTTTCTCCTCTTTTTTATCTTCTACTTCCTCTTCTTAATTTTTATCAGGAACTCCGTTCAAAAATAACTTCGACATGATGGGCGGTCGATATATATACCTCCTCTCGACCATGATAATTTATACCACGGGAGCACCCCCCGGCCCTCTCGCTCGACCAAAACTCTCGAGGACACCCAAACCCTAGAAAAAAACGATGCCGGTCTCCTACCCCCTCCCGCCGTGCCCCTACCCGGCAAACTCTCTCGAGGCCACCCAAATTTACCAAGTTAAAAGAGCGTTGTCATCGAGGCCACCCCATACCCTTGAAGCGTTGTCGAGGCCACCCCAAACCCTTGAAGCGTTGCCGAGGCCACCCCAAACCCTAGAGAAGCAGCGTCGAGGCCACTAATATGATTCCTTTATTGTGATTAGCTAGCTAGTTCTACGTTTGCCACTAATATATCCATCTGTCATGTTTGAATAATAATTTCCATGTTGTAAATATTTGCAGAAACTATGGAGCACCCCCGAGACGAAGCCACAAAAGCGGTGTTGGGGGACATAATCGCACAAGGAAGAGATGCCGTCATGTCGTTTGTCAATGAAACCGATGGTCTAGAAGGACAGGGTGAAGAAGCAGGATATGATTATGATGGCTCCGATGACCCAATGCCCGTGCAAGAAGGAGACCGTGATGATGGCTCCGGTGACCCAATGTCGGTGCAAGAAGGAGACCGTGGTGACGGCTCCGGTGACCGAACCGAGTCCGGCCAGGTATATATATTAGTTAAGCCTGTGCTGAATAGCTAATTGATGCATTCATTGTTTTGGTATATGTACACATATTAATTAACTCTCATCTTTCTTCTTTTTTCTAGCCCTCCGGATCGAGCACAACTTCGGTAAAGAGACGAGGCCCGAAGAAAAAGTTGTGCTCGGATGAAAGGTTTGAGATCACAGCGATCGCGCGCGATGGCATGCCGATTGAACACATCCGGACAAAGGAAGCATTTGCTGCTCAGTGCGGGGTTCTTGTTAGGGACAAGATCCCGATCAGTATCCACCAATGGTTAAAGCCTAAGAATGAAGACCCTGAGGTGTCTTATGTCTCCGATATGCAGAAAGATGATCTTTGGACCGTGCTGAAGGCAAATTTCTCCCTACCGGCAGAGGAGGATCCGGAGAAGCTAGTTAAAGAGCAATTGATCAAGTCTCATGCTCTTAATAAGATGGCAGAACTATTCAAGAGGTGGAAGAATGAGCTAAAAACATCGTTTGTCGACAAAGACAAGACACCATAATTCACTAGCCGGTATGAGAAGATCAGAGATCACTGGCCCGCATTTGTGGCCCACAAGACATCGGACAAGATGTGATGGCCTGGCTTATTAGGGATGATAGACTACTCATATCAATAAGGAATTCCTTCTTTTCCGGGAGCCCATTCGGACAGAACTCCAAAGTTAAGCGTGCTCAGCTTGGAGTAGTGTCAGGATGGGTGACCGACCGGGAAGTTGCTCTCGGGTGCGCACGAGTGAGGACAAAGTGCGCGGAAAAGACTAGTATTGATCTGTGGGGCCAGTCTAGATCCCGTCAGGAGTAACGACCACCGGCGGGTGTGTCTGGGCATTACAAGTTGGTATCAGAGCCGACCCTCGCGGTTACACGGATGTTCGCGGACAGGTGCGCGATCATGTTGTTCATAACGTTTGTGACCCGTCGTGGCACACGGCATGGTACATGTACCAGACTGGATGCACATACGTATGTGCCAAGAGGGAACGTTCCTGTGGCCCGACGAGGACGTCGGTTCCTCTGAGAGGGGGTGTATGTGATGGCCTGGCTTATTAGGGATGATAGACTACTCATATCAATAAGGAATTCCTTCTTTTCCGGGAGCCCATTCGGACAGAACTCCAAAGTTAAGCGTGCTTAGCTTGGAGTAGTGTCAGGAGGGGTGACCGACCGGGAAGTTGCTCTCGGGTGCGCAGGAGTGAGGACAAAGTGTGCAGAAAAGACTAGTATTGATCTGTGGGGCCAGTCTAGATCCCGCCAGGAGTAACGACCACCGACGGGTGTGTCTGGGGCATTACACAAGAGTAAGAAGATGTCAGTGACAAACAAGAAAAATGCTGCGAAGAAGAAGCATCACCATTGCACGGGGTCAGGTGGCTATCTCAAAGCCCAGCCGTTGTGGGCCAAGGCTGAGAATGACCTGATTGATAAAGGGGTCGAACCAAAGACAGAACTGGCCAGACCGTTGCCGGACTTGGTTCTTCGGGGTTGGCGGATCCTTGGACCCTGTATCAGGGAAGTGTATTTGGACGGACAAGCAACTGAGTATACCCGTCACGAGGCTTCAGGAGTATATCGAGGCAGCGCAGCAAGGGACGTTCGTTCCAGACAGAGAGAACGACGAGCTCACAATGGCCCTCGGGAATCCTGAGCACCCTGGACGGACACGAGGCACGCCAGGCTCCGTTCCGTGGAAGGCTGGGTTTCCAGACGCAGGCGGTTACAAATGCCAGGAGAGGAGAAAGAAAGTGGAGCAGATCGAAATTCAGGCGCTGCACGCAAGGGTACAAGCGATAGAGCAACAAGAAGAAGATCGCAACAAGCGACACGCCGAAGCTTGCCCCGAAGCTACCCCGCCATCTCAGCGGAGAAGCAGCGTGGCTTCCACCGAGCTGCAGCAGCTGGAGCCTGTATTCACGGCTCCTGCTAGCTACCCCGTGGACTTAATCAGATTCTCAAAATTGCCACCTTATGACGCAATGGAAGAAATTGAAAGTCAAGGCGGCTGTTGGCTCTGTTGCACCTCCTGAACTGAACCTGGCACAACTTTTCACTGCCGGCCGATTCCAGAAGGATATGCTAGGGTGATGGTGGATGAAATAACAGACGGATTTGAGGACCTCGAGCATGACCACCCTACCGGTGAAGGGGAGACTCGGCTGGGTTCTTCTCTGAAGACTCCATGCCTATGGCGGAAGGAACTCATCAACCTTCCGAACTGGACGCCTCCTCCTTCTCCTCCTCCGGCGAGTTAGGGCACTCCGCCTCCTCCTTCGGCAAGTGATTAGGGCACTCAGCCTCCTTCTCCGGCACGTGGCGGTACTCCGCCTCCTCCGCCTGCGCCAGCGCGCTCGAGCAGCCAGCCTCCTCCTTCTCTGCCTTGCCATCAAGGGCGGAAGAGATCCGCCGCCGCTACGGCTGCTCGGGCGCGTCGTAGTCCTTCTCCTCCGCCTCGTAAGCAAGCACGAAAGAAGACAGTCGCAGCCGCTCCGTCTGCTCCGATGTCTAGCAGTACATGAAGGAAATATGCCCTAGAGGCAATAATAAAGTTATTATTTATTTCCTTATATCATGATAAATGTTTATTATTCATGGTAGAATTGTATTAACCGGAAACATAATACATGTATGAATACATAGACAAACAGAGTGTCACTAGTATGCCTCTACTTGACTAGCTCGTTAATCAAAGATGGTTATGTTTCCTAACCATGGACAAAAGAGTTGTTATTTGATTAACGAGGTCACATCATTAGTTGAATGATCTGATTGACATGACCCATTCCATTAGCTTAGCACCCGATCGTTTAGTATGTTGCTATTGCTTTCTTCATGACTTATACATGTTCCTATGACTATGAGATTATGCAACTCCCGTTTACCGGAGGAACACTTTGGGTGCTACCAAACGTCACAACGTAACTGGGTGATTATAAAGGAGCATTACAGGTGTATCCAAAGGTACATGTTGGGTTGGCGTATTTCGAGATTAGGATTTGTCACTCCGATCGTCGGAGAGGTATCTCTGGGCCCTCTCGGTAATGCACATCACATAAGCCTTGCAAGCATTGTAACTAAGATGTTAGTTGTGAGATGATGTATTACAGAACGAGTAAAGAGACTTGCCGGTAACGAGATTGAACTAGGTATTGGATACCGACGATCGAATCTCGGGCAAGTAACATACCGATGACAAAGGGAACAACGTATGTTGTTATGCGGTCTGACCGATAAAGATCTTCATAGAATATGTAGGAGCCAATATGGGCATCCAGGTCCCGCTATTGGTTATTGACTGGAGACGTGTCTCGGTCATGTCTACATTGTTCTCGAACCGTAGGGTCCGCACGCTTAAGGTTTCGATGACAGTTATATTATGAGTTTATGAGTTTTGATGTACCGAAGGAGTTCGGAGTCCCGGATGAGATAGGGGACATGACGAGGAGTCTTGAAATGGTCGAGACGTAAAGATCGATATATTGGACGACTATATTCGGACATCGGAAAGGTTCCGAGTGATTCGGGTATTTTTCGGAGTACCGGGTAGTTACGGGAGAAGTAATGGGCCTTGATGGGCTTTAGTGGGAAGAGGAAAAAGGCTGCTGCGCCCCCCCTCCCCTCTAGTCCGAATTGGACTAGGGAAAAGGGGGCCGGCCACCTTTCCTTCTCCTCCACTTCCTTCTCCCTTCCTCCCCTCTTGGTGGACTCCTACTAGGACTTGGAATCCTAGTAGGACTCCACATCCTGGCCGCACCAATTGCCTTGGCCGGCCTCCTCCTCCTCCATCCTTTATATACTGAGGCAAGGGGCACCCCATGAACACAAGTTGATCCACGTGATCTTATTCTTAGCCGTGTGCGGCGCCCCCTGCCACCATAGTCCTCGATAATATTGTAGCTGTCCTTAGGCGAAGCCCTGTGAAAGTAGTACATCAAGATCGTCACCACGCCGTCGTGCTGACGGAACTCTTCCCCGACACTTTGCTGGATCGGAGTCCGAGGATCGTCATCGAGTTGAACGTGTGCTAAAACTCGGAGGTGCCGTAGTTTCGGTGCTTGATCGGTCGGGCCGTGAAGACGTACGACTACATCAACCAAACGCTTCCGTTGTCGATCTACAAGGGTACGTAGATCACACTCTCCTCTCGTTGCTATGCATCACCATGATCTTGCGTGTGCGTAGGAAAATTTTGAAATTACTACGTTCCCCAACAGTGGCATCCGAGCCTAGGTTTTATGTGTTGATGTTATATGCACGAGTAGAACACAAGTGAGTTGTGGGCGATATAAGTCATACTGCTTACCAGCATGTCATACTTTGGTTCGGCGGTATTGTTGGACGAAGGGCCCAGACCGACATTACGCGTACGCTTACGCGAGACCGGTTCTCCCGACGTGCTTTGCACAAAGGTGGCTAGCGGGTGACAGTTTCTCCAACTTTAGTTGAACCGAGTGTGGCTACGCCCGGTCCTTGCGAAGGTTAAAACAGCACCAACTTGACAAACTATCGTTGTGGTTTTGATGCGTAGGTAAGATTGGTTCTTGCTTAAGCCCGTAGCAGCCACGTAAAACTTGCAACAACAAAGTAGAGGACGTCTAACTTGTTTTTGCAGGGCATGTTGTGATGTGATATGGTCAAGACATGATGCTAAATTTTATTGTATGAGATGATCATGTTTTTTAACCGAGTTATCGGCAACTGGCAGGAGCCATATGGTTGTCGCTTTATTGTATGCAATGCAATTGCGCTGTAATGCTTTACTTTATCACTAAGCGGTAGCGATAGTCGTGGAAGCATAAGATTGGCGAGACGACAACGATGCTACGATGGAGATCAAGGTGTCACGCCGGTGACGATGGTGATCATGACGGTGCTTCGGAGATGGAGATCACAAGCACAAGATGATGATGGCCATATCATATCACTTATATTGATTGCATGTGATGTTTATCTTTTATGCATCTTATCTTGCTTTGATTGAGGGTAGCATTATAAGATGATCTCTCACTAAAATTATCAAGAAGTGTTCTCCCTGAGTATGCACCGTTGCGAAAGTTCTTCGTGCTGAGACACCACGTGATGATCGGGTGTGATAGGCTCTACGTTCAAATACAACGGGTGCAAAACAGTTGCAAACGCGGAATACTTAGGTTATACTTGACGAGCCAAGCATATACAGATATGGCCTCAGAACACGGAGACCGAAAGGTCGAGCGTGAATCATATAGTAGATATGATCAACATAGTGATGTTCACCAATGAAACTACTCCATCTCACGTGATGATCGGACATGGTTTAGTTGATTTGGATCACGTGATCACTTAGAGGATTAGAGGGATGTCTATCTAAGTGGGAGTTCTTAAGTAATATGATTAATTGAACTTTAATTTATCATGAACTTAGTCCTGGTAGTATTAGCATATCTATGTTGTAGATCAATAGCTCGCGTTGTTGCTTTCATATGTTTATTTTGATATGTTCCTAGAGAAAAATTGTGTTGAAAGATGTTAGTAGCAATGATGCGGATTGGATCCGTGATCTGAGGTTTATCCTCATTGCTGCACAGAAGAATTATGTCCTTGATGCACCGCTAGGCGACAGACCTATTGCAGGAGCAGATGCAGACATTATGAACGTTTGGCTAGCTCAATATGATGACTACTTGATAGTTTAGTGCACCATGCTTAACGGCTTAGAATCGGGACTTCAAAGACATTTTGAACGTCATGGACCATATGAGATGTTCCAGGAGTTGAAGTTAATATTTCAAGCAAATACCCGAGTTGAGAGATATGAAGTCTCCAACAAGTTCTATAGCTAAAATATGGAGGAGAATCGCTCAACTAGTGAGCATGTGCTCAGATTGTCTGGGTACTACAATCGCTTGAATCAAGTGGAAGTTAATCTTCCAGATAAGATAGTGATTGACAGAATTCTCTAGTCACCACCACCAAGTTAGTAGAACTTCGTGATGAACTATAATATGCAAGGGATAACGGAAACAATTCCCAAGCTCTTGGTGATGCTGAAATCGACGAAGGTAGAAATCAAGAAAAACATCAAGTGTTGATGGTTAACAAGACCACTAGTTTCAAGAAAAGGGCAAAGGAAAGAAGGGGAACTTCAAGAAGAACAGCAAGCAAGTTGCTGCTCAAGTGAAGAAGCCCAAGTCTGGTCCTAAGCCCGAGACTAAGTGCTTCTACTACAAAGGGACTGGTCACTGGAAGCGGAACTACCCCAAGTGATTGGCGGATAAGAAGGATGGCAAAGTGAACATAAGTATATTTGATATACATGTTATTGATGTGTACTTTACTAGTGTTTATAGCAATCCCTAAGTATTTGATACTAGTTCAGTTGCTAAGATTAGTAACTCGAAACGGGAGTTGCAGAATAAACAGAGACTAGTTAAGGGTGAAGTGACGATGTGTGTTGGAAGTGGTTCCAAGATTGATATGATCATCATCGCACACTCCCTATAATTTCGGGATTAGTGTTGAACCTAAATAAGTGTTATTTGGTGTTTGCGTTGAGCATGAATATGATTTCATCATGTTTATTGCAATACGGTTATTCATTTAAGTTAGAGAACAATTGTTGTTCTGTTTACATGAATAAAACTTTCTATGGTCATACACACCAACAAAAATGGTTTGTTGGATCTCGATTATAGTGATACACATATTCATAATATTGAAGCCAAAAGATGCAAAGTTAATAATGATAGTGCAACTTATTTGTAGCACTGCCGTTTAGGTCATATTGGTGTAAAGCGCATGAAGAAACTCCATGCTGATGGGATTTTTGGAATCACTTGATTATGAATCACTTGATGCTTGCGAACCATGCCTCATGGGCAAGATGACTAAGACTCCGTTCTCCGGAGCGAGCAACTGACTTATTGGAAATAATACATACTGATGTATGCGGTCCGATGAGTGTTAAGGTTCACGGCAAGTATCGTTATTTTCTGAACTTCACAGATGATTTGAGCAGATATGGGTATATCTACTTGATGAAACATAAGTCAGAAACATTTGAAAAGTTCAAAGAATTTCAGAGTGAAGTGGAAAATCATCGTGACAAGAAAATAAAGTTTCTACGATCTGATCGCGGAGAAAAATATTTGAGTTACGAGTTTGGTCTTCAGTTAAAAACAATGTGAAATAGTTTCACTACTCACGCCACCTGGAACACCACAATGTAATGGTGTGTCCGAACGTCATAACCGTACTTTATTAGATATGGTGCGACCTATGATGTTTCTTACCGATTTACCACTATCGTTTTGGGGTTATGCATTAAAAGACAGCTGCATTCACGTTTAAAAGGGCACCATCTAAGTCCGTTGAGACGACACAATCTGAACTGTGGTTTGACAAGAAACCAAAGTTGTCGTTTCTTAAAGTTTGGGATTGTGATGCTTATATGAAAAGGTTTCATCCTGATAAGCTCAAAACCAAATCGGAGAAATATGTCTTCATAGGATACCCAAAGGAAACTGTTGGGTACACCTTCTATCACAGATCCGAAGGCAAATTCGTTGCCAAGAATGGATCCTTTCCAGAGAAGGAGTTTTTCTCGAAAGAAGTGAGTGGGAGGAAAGTAGAAAACCTGATAAGGTAATTGTACCTTCTCCCTTATTGGAAAGTAGTTCATCAGAAAATCTGTTCTTGTGACTACTACACCAATTAGTGAGGAAGCTAATGATGATGATCATGTAACTTCAGATCAAGTTACTACCGAATCTCGTAGGTAAACCAGAGTGAGATCCGCACCAGAGTGGTACAGTAATCCTGTTCTAGAGGTCATGTTACTTGACCATGACGAACCTACGAACTATGAGGAAGCGATGATGAGCCCAGATTCCGCGAAATGGTTTGAGGCCATGAAATCTGAGATATGATCCATGTATGAGAACAAAGTTTGGACTTTGGTTGACTTGCCCGATGATCGGCAAGCAATTGAGAATAAATGGATCTTCAAGAGGAAGACGGACACTGATAGTAGTGTTACTATCTACAAAGCTAGAATTGTCGCCAAAGGTTTTTCGACAAGTTCAAGGTGTTGACTACGATGAGAGCTTCTCACTCGTATCTATGCTTGAGTCTGTCCGAATCATGTTAGTAATTGCCGCATTTTATGAAATCTGGCAAATGGATAAACAAAACTGCATTCCTTAATGGATTTATTAAAGAAGAGTTGTATCTGATGCAACCAGAAGGTTTTGTCAATCCGAAAGGTGCTAACAAAATGTGCAAGCTCCAGCGATCCATCTGTGGACTGGTGCAAGCATCTCGGAGTTGGAATATATGCTTTGATGAGTTGATCAAAGCATATAGTTTTATACAGACTTGCGGTGAAGCCTGTATTTACAAGAAAGTGAGTGGGAGCACTACAGCATTTCTGATAAGTATATGTGAATGACATATTGTTGATCAGAAATAATGTAGAATTATTCTATAAAGCATAAAGGAGTGTTTGAAAGGAGTTTTTCAAAGAAAGACTTCGGTGAAGCTGCTTACATATTAGCTCCAAGATCTATAGAGATAGATCAAGACGCTTGATAAGTTTTTTCAATGAGTACATACCTTGACAAGATCTTTGAAGTAGTTCAAAATGGAGCAGTCAAAGAAAGAGTTCTTGCCTGTATTACAAGGTGTGAAGTTGAGTAAGACTCAAAGCCCGACCACGGCAGAAGATAGAAAGAGAATGAAAGTCATTCCCTATGCCTTGGTCATAGGTTCTATAAAGTATGGCATGCTGTATACCAGATCTATTGTATACCCTGCACTGATTTGGCAAGGGAGTACAATAGTGATCTAGGAGTAGATCACTGGATAGCGGTCAGAATTATCCTTAGTGAAATAAGGATATGTTTCTCGATTATGGACGTGACAAAAAGGTTCGTCATAAAGGGTTACGCCGATGCAAGTTTTGACACTAATCTAGATGACTCTAAGTCTCGGTCTAGATACATATTGAAAGTGGGCTAGAGTAGCTCCATGCAGAGCATTGTTGACATAGAAATTCGCAAAATACATG
Organism: Triticum urartu; assembly: GCF_003073215.2. NCBI lineage: Eukaryota > Viridiplantae > Streptophyta > Magnoliopsida > Poales > Poaceae > Triticum > Triticum urartu. Next base: position 697,653,156 of record NC_053028.1, read on the forward strand.
TGGATCTGAATGTGACAGACCCGTTGACTAAAATTATCTCACAAGCAAAACATGATCACACCTTAGTACTCTTTGGGTGTTAATCACATAGTGATGTGAACTAGATTACTGACTCTAGTAAACCCTTTGGGTGTTCATCATATATCGATGTGAACTATGGGTGTTAATCACATAGTGATGTGAACTATTGTTGTTAAATCACATGGCGATGTGAACTAGATTATTGACTCTAGTGCAAGTGGGAGACTGAAGGAAATATGCCCTAGAGGCTGTTGGGGAACGTAGCAGAAATTCAAAATTTTCCTACGTGTCACCAAGATCTATCTATGGAGAAACTAGCAACGAGGGGAAGGAGAGTGCATCTACATACCCTTGTAGATCGCTAAGCGGAAGCATTCATGAGAACGGGGTTGATGGAGTCGTACTCGTCGTGATTCAAATCACCGGAGATCCTAGTGCCGAACGGACGGCACCTCCGCGTTCAACACACGTACAGCCCGACGATGTCTCCCATGCCTTGATCCAGCAAGGCGAGAGAGGGAGAGGTTGAGGAAGACTCCATCCAGCAGCAGCACAACGGCGTGGTGGTGGTGGAGGAGCGTGGCACTCCAGCAGGGCTTCGCCAAGCACCGCGAGATATGAGGAGAAAGAGAGGGAGGGCTGCACCAACGAGAGAGATCAAATCGCGTGTATTGGGCAGCCCCTAGGCCTCATATATATAGGGGAAGGGGAGGAGGGTGCGCCCCCTCTAGGGTTCCCACCCCTAGAGGGGCGGCAGCCCTAGATGGGTCTTAGGGTGGCGGCCAAGAGGGGGAGAGGGGGGCGCCCCCTAGGGTGGGCCTTAGGGCCCATCTAAGCCTAGGGTTTCCCCTTCTCCTCCTTTTCTGCGCCTTGGGCCTTGTGGGAGGCGCACCAGCCCACTCAGGGGCTGGTCCCTCAACACTCTTGGCCCACGCAAGCCTCCGGGACTGGTGGCCCCACTTGGTGGACCCCCGGGACCCTCCCGGTGGTCCCGGTACGTTACCGATAAACCCTGAAACTTTTCCGGTGACCAAAACAGGACTTCCCATATATAAATCTTTACCTCCGGACCATTCCAGAACTCCTCGTGACATCCGGAATCTCATCCGGGACTCCGAACAACATTCGGTAACCACATACAAACTTCCTTTATAACCCTAGCGTCATCGAACCTTAAGTGTGTAGACCCTACGGGTTCGGGAGACATGCAGACATGACCGAGACGTTCTCCGGTCAATAACCAACAGCGGGATCTGGATACCCATGTTGGCTCCCACATGTTCCACGATGATCTCATTGGATGAACCACGATGTCAAGGACTTAATCAATCCATATACAATTCCCTTTGTCTACCGGTACGATACTTGCCCGAGATTCGATCGTCGGTATCCCGATACCTTGTTCAATCTCATTACCGGCAAGTCTCTTTACTCGTTCCGTAACACATCATCCCGTGATCAACTCCTTGATCACATTGTGCACATTATGATGATGTCCTACCGAGTGGGCCCAGAGATACCTCTCCGTCACACGGAGTGACAAATCCCAGTCTCGATTCGTGCCAACCCAACAGACACTTTTGGAGATACCCGTAGTGCACCTTTATAGCCACCCAGTTACGTTGTGACGTTTGGCACACCCAAATTACTCCTACGGTATCCGGGAGTTGCACAATCTCATGATCTAAGGAAATGATACTTGACATTAGATAAGCTTTAGCATACGAACTACACGATCTTGTGCTATGCTTAGGATTGGGTCTTGTCCATCACATCATTCTCCTAATGATGTGATCCCGTTATCAACGACATCCAATGTCCATGGTCAGGAAACCGTAACCATCTATTGATCAACGCGCTAGTCAACTAGAGGCTTACTAGGGACATGGTGTTGTCTATGTATCCACACATGTATCTGAGTTTCCTATCAATACAATTCTAGCATGGATAATAAACGATTGTCATGAACAAGGAAATATAATAATAACTAATTTATTATTGCCTCTAGGGCATATTTCCAACAGTCTCCCACTTGCACTAGAGTCAATAATCCAGTTCACATCGATATGTGATTAACACTCAAGGTCACATCCCTATGTGACTAACACCCAAAGAGTTCTGGGTTTGATCATGTTATGCTTGTGAGAGAGGTTTTAGTCAACGGGTCTGCAACATTCAGATCCGTATGTACTTCGCAAATTTCTATGTCATCTTGTAGATGCAACTACTATGCTACATTTGGAGCTATTCCAAATAACTGTTCTACTATACGAATCCAGTTTACTACTCAGAATAATCTGGATTTAGTGTCAGAGTTTGCATCGGCGTAACCCTTTACGACGAACTCTTTTACCACCTCCATAATCGAGAAAATTCCTTAGTCCACTAGTTACTAAGGATAACTTTGACCGATGTCCTGTGATCCATTCCTGGATCACTCTTGTACCCCTTGACTGACTCATGGCAAGGCACATTTCAGGTGCGGTACACAGCATAGCATACTGTAGAGCCTATGTCTTAAGCATAGGGGACGACCTTCATCCTTTCTCTCTATTCTGCCATGGTCGAGCTTTAAGTCTTAACTTCATACCTTACAACTCAGGCAAGAACTCCTTCTTTGACTGATCCATCTTGAACACCTTCAAGATCATGTCAAGGCATGTGCTCATTTGAAAGTACTATTAAGCGTTTTGATCTATCCTTATAGATCTTAATGCTTAATGTTCAAGTAGCTTAATCCAGGCTTTCCATTGAAAAACAGTTTCCAAATAACCCTATATGCTTTCCAGAAATTCTACGTCATTTCCGATCAACAATATGTTAACAACATATACTCATCAGAAATTCTATAGTGCTCCCACTCACTTCTTTGGAAATACAAGTTCCTCATAAACTTTGTATACATCCAAAATCTTTGATCATCTCATCAAAGCATACATTCCAACTCCGAGATGCTTACTCCAGTCCTTAGAAGGATTGCTAGAGCTTTGCATACTTGTTAGCATCTTTCAGGATTGACAAAACCTTCCGGTTGTATCACATACAACCTTTCCTCAAAAATCGTCGAGGAAATAATGTTTTGACATCCTATCTGCAAGATTTCATAATTAATGCAGTAATTGCTAACATAATTCCAACAGACTCTTAGCATCGCTACGAGTGAGAAAGTCTCATTGTAGTCAACTCCTTGAACTTGTCGGAAACTTCTTAACGACAAGTCGAGCTTTCTTAATGGTGATACTTACCATCACTGTCCGTCTTCCTTTTAAAATCCATATGTACCCAACAGCCTTACGACCATCAAGTAGTTCTTCTAAAGTCTACACTTTGTTTTCATACATGGATCCTCTCTCGGATTTTATGGCCTCGAGCCATTTATCGGAATCCGGGCCCACCATCGCTTTTCCATAGCTTGTAGGTTCATTGTTGTCTAGCAACATGACTTCCAAGACAGGATTACGTACCACTCTGAAGTAGTACGCATCCTTGTCATCCTACGAGGTTTGGTAGTGACTTGATCTGAAGTTTCATGATCACTATCATAAGCTTCCAATTCAATTGGTGTAGGTACCACAGGAACAACTTCCTGTGCCCTGCCACACACTAGTTGAAGAGACGGTTCAATAACCTCATCAAGTCTCCACCATCCTCCCACTCAATTCTTTCGAGAGAAACTTCTCCTCGAGAAAGGACCCGATTCTAGAAACAATCCCTTATTGCTTTCGGATCTGAGACAGGAGGTATACCCAACTATTTTGTGTGTCCTATGAAGATGCATTTATCCGCTTTGGGTTCGAGCTTATCAGCCTGAAACTTTTTCACATAAGCGTCGCAGCCCCAAACTTTTAAGAAATGACAGCTTAGGTTTCTCTAAACCATAGTACATACGGTGTCATCTCATCGGAATTACGTGGTGCCCTATTTAAAGTGAATGTGGTTGTCTCTAATGCCTAACCCATAAACTATTGTGGTAATTCGATAAGAGACATCATGGTATGCATCATATCCAATAGGGTGCAGTTATGATGTTCGTACACACCATCACGCTATGGTGTTCCAGGCTGTATCAGTTGTGAAACAATTTCCACAATGTCTTAATTCTGTGCCAAACTCGTAATTCAGATATTCATCTCTATGATCATATCATAAATATTTTATCCTCTTGTCACGACGATCTTTCAACTTCACCCTGAAATTACTTGAACCTTTCAACAATTCAGACTCGTGATTCATCAAGTAAATATACTCAACATCTACTCAAATCATCTGTGAAGTAAGAACATAACGATATCCACTACACGCCTCAGCACTCATTGGACTGCACACATCAAAATGTATTACTTCCAACAAGTTGCTTTCTAGTTCCATTTCACTGAAAACGAGGCTTTCAGTCATCTTGCCCATGTGGTATGATTTGCATGTCTCAAGTGATTCAAAATCAAGTGAGTCCAAATGGTCCATTTGCATGGAGTTTCTTCATGCATATACACCAATAGACATGGTTCGCATGTCTCAAACTTTTCAAAAACGAGTGAGCCCAAAGATCCATCAACATGGAGCTTCTTCATGCATTTTATACCGATATGACTTACGTGGCAGTGCCACAAGTAGGTGGTACTATCATTACTATCTTTTATCTTTTGGCATGAACATGTGTATCACTACGATCGAGATTCAATAAACTATTCATTTTAGGTGCAAGACCATTGAAGGTATTATTCAAATAAACAGAGTAACCATTATTCTCCTTAAATGAATAACCGTATTGCGATAGACATAATCCAATCATGTCTATGCTCAACGCAAACACCAATCTCGATGGTAGAGGGAGCGTGCGATGCTTGATCATATCAACCTTGGAAACACTTCCAACACATATCGTCAGCTCACCTTTAGCTAGTCTCCGTTTATTCCGTAGCTTTTATTTCGAGTTACTAACACTTAGCAACCGAACCGGTATCTAATACCCTGGTGCTACTAGGAGTACTAGTAAAGTACACATCAACACAATGTATATCCAATATACTTCTATCGACCTTGCCAGCCTTCTAATCTACCAAGTATCTAGAGTAATTCTGCTCCAGTGGCTGTTCCCCTTATCACAGAAGCACTTAGTCTCGGGTTTTGGGTTCAACCTTGGGTTTCTTCACTAGAGCAGTAGCTGATTTGCCGTTTCATGAAGTATCCCTTCTTGCCCTTGCCCTTCTTGAAACTAGTGGTTTCACCAACCATCAACAATTGATGCTCCTTCTTGATTTCTACTTTTGTGGTGTCAAACATCGCGAATATCTCAAAGATCATCATATATGTCCTCGATATGTTATAGTTCATCACGAAGCTCTAGCAGCTTGGTGGTAATGACTTTGGAGAAACATCACTGTCTCATCTGGAAGATCAACTCCCACTCGATTCAAATGATTTTTGTTCTCAGACAATCTGAGCACAAGCTCAACAATTGAGCTTTTCTCCCTTAGTTTGCAGGCTAAGAAAATCGTCGGAGGTCTCATACCTCTTGACGTGGGCACGAGCCTGAAATCCCAATTTCAGCCCTCAAAACATCTCATATGTTTCGTGACGTTTCAAAACCGTCTTCGGTGCCTCAACTCTAAACCGTTTAACTGAACTATCACGTAGTTATCAAAATGTGTATGTCAGATGTTCGCAACATCCACAGACGACATTCGAGGTTCAGCACACTGAGCGGTGCATTAAGGACATAAGCCTTCTACGAAGCAATGAGGACAATCCTCAGTTTTACGGACCTAGTCCGCATAATTGCTACTATCAGCTTTCAACTAATTTTTCTCTAGGAACATATCTAAACAGTAGAACTTAAGCGCGAGCTACGACATAATTTGCGAAGACCTTTTGACTATGTTCAGGATAATTAAGTTCATCTTTATGAACTCCCACTCAGATAGACATCCCTCTAGTCATCTAAGTGATTACATGATCCGAGTCAACTAGGCCGTGTCTGATCATCACGTGAGACGGACTAGTCAACATCGCTGAACATCTTCATGTTGATCGTATCTTCTATACGACTCATGCTCGACCTTTCGGTCTTCTGTGTTCCGAGGCCATGTCTGTACATGCTAGGCTCGTCAAGTCAACCTAAGTGTTTGCATGTGTAAATCTGTCTTACACCTGTTGTATGTGAATGTTGGAATCTATTACACCCGATCATCACGTGGTGCTTAGAAACGAACGAACTGTCACAACGGTGCACAGTTAGGGGGAACACTTTCTTGAAATTATTATGAGGGATCATCTTATTTACTACCGTCGTTCTAAGCAAATAAGATGTATAAACATGATAAACATCACATGCAATCAAATAATAGTGACATGATATGGCCAATATCATATAGCTCCTTTGATCTCCATCTTGGGGCTCCATGATCATCTTGTCACCGACATGACACCATGATCTCCATCATCATGATCTCCATCATCGTGTCTTCTTGAAGTTGTCTCGTCAACTATTACTTCTACTACTACAGCTAACGGTTAGCAATAAAGTAAAGTAATTACATGACGTTTATGTTGACACGCAGGTCATAAATAAATAAAGACAACTCCTATGGCTGCTGCCGGTTGTCATACTCATCGACATGCAAGTCGTGATTCCTATTACAAGAACATGATCATCTCATACATCACATATATCATTCATCACATCCTTTGGCCATATCACATCACATAGCATACCCTGCAAAAACAAGTTAGACGTCCTCTAATTGTTGTTTGCATGTTTTACGTGGCTGCTATGGGTTTCTAGCAAGAACGTTTCTTACCTACGCAAAAACCACAACGTGATATGCCAATTGCTATTTACCCTTCATAAGGACCCTTTTCATCGAATCCGGTCCGATTAAAGTGGGAGAGACAGACACCCGCTAGCCACCTTATGCAACTAGTGCATGTCAGTCGGTGGAACCAGTCTCACGTAAGAGTACGTGTAAGGTCGGTCCGGGCCGCTTCATCCCACAATGCCGCCGAATCAAGATTGGACTAGTAACGGCAAGATAATTGACAATATCGACGCCCACAACTACTTTGTGTTCTACTCGTGCATAGAATCTATGCAATAGACCTAGCTCATGATGCCACTGTTGGGGAACGTAGCAGAAATTCAAAATTTTCCTACGTGTCACCAAGATCTATCTATGGAGAAACTAGCAACGAGGGGAAGGAGAGTGCATCTACATACCCTTGTAGATCGCTAAGCGGAAGCGTTCATGAGAACGGGGTTGATGGAGTCATACTCGTCGTGATTCAAATCACCGGAGATCCTAGTGCCGAACGGACGGCACCTCCGCGTTCAACACACGTACAGCCCGACGATGTCTCCCACGCCTTGATCCAGCAAGGAGAGAGGGAGAGGTTGAGGAAGACTCCATCCAGCAGTAGCACAACGGCGTGGTGGCGGCGGAGGAGCGTGGCACTCCAGCAGGGCTTCGCCAAGCACCGCGAGATATGAGGAGAAAGGGAGGGAGGGCTGCACCAACGAGAGAGATCAAATCGTGTGTATTGGGCAGCCCCTAGGCCTCATATATATAGGGGAAGGGGACGAGGGTGCGCCCCCTCTAGGGTTCCCACCCCTAGAGGGGCGACAACCCTAGATGGGTCTTGGGGTGGCGGCCAAGAGGGGGAGAGGGGAGCGCCCCCTAGGGTGGGCCTTAGGGCCCATCTAAGCCTAGGGTTTCCCCTTCTCCTCCTTTGCTGCGCCTTGGGCCTTGTGGGAGGCGCACCAGCCCACTCAGGGGCTGGTCCCTCAACACTCTTGGCACACGCAAGCCTCCAGGACTGGTGGCCCCACTTGGTGGACCCCCGAGACCCTCCCGGTGGTCCCGGTACGTTACCGATAAACCCCGAAACTTTTTTATTATTGCCTCTAGGGCATATTTCCAACAGAGGCAATAATAAAGTTATTATTTATTTCCTTATATCATGATAAATGTTTATTATTCATGGTAGAATTGTATTAACCGGAAACATAATACATGTGTGAATACATAGACAAACAGAGTGTCACTAGTATGCCTCTACTTGACTAGCTCGTTAGTCAAAGATGGTTATGTTTCCTAACCATGGACAAAGAGTTGTTATTTGATTAACGGGATCACATCATTAGTTGAATGATCTGATTGACATGACCCATTCCATTAGCTTAGCACCCGATCGTTTAGTATGTTGCTATTGCTTTCTTCATGACTTATACATGTTCCTATGACTATGAGATTATGCAACTCCCGTTTACCGGAGGAACACTTTGGGTGCTACCAAACGTCACAACGTAACTGGGTGATTATAAAGGAGCATTACAGGTGTATCCAAAGGTACATGTTGGGTTGGCGTATTTCGAGATTAGGATTTGTCACTCCGATTGTCGGAGAGGTATCTCTGGGCCCTCTCGGTAATACACATCACATAAGCCTTGCAAGCATTGTAACTAAGATGTTAGTTGTGAGATGATGTATTACAGAACGAGTAAAGAGACTTGCCGGTAACGAGATTGAACTAGGTATTGGATACCGACGATCGAATCTCGGGCAAGTAACATACCGATGACAAAGGGAACAACGTATGTTGTTATGCGGTCTGACCGATAAAGATCTTCATAGAATATGTAGGAGCCAATATGGGCATCCAGGTCCCGCTATTGGTTATTGACTGGAGACGTGTCTCGGTCATGTCTACATTGTTCTCGAACCGTAGGGTCCGCACGCTTAAGGTTTCGATGACAGTTATATTATGAGTTTATGAGTTTTGATGTACCGAAGGAGTTCGGAGTCCCGGATGAGATAGGGGACATGACGAGGAGTCTTGAAATGGTCGAGACGTAAAGATCGATATATTGGACGACTATATTCGGACATCGGAAAGGTTCCGAGTGATTCGGGTATTTTTTGGAGTACCGGGTAGTTACGGGAGAAGCAATGGGCCTTGATGGGCTTTAGTGGGAAGAGGAGCAAGGGCCAAGGGGCTGCTGCGCCCCCCCAACCCTCTGGTCCGAATTGGACTAGGGAAAAGGGGGCCGGCCACCTTTCCTTCTCCTCCACTTCCTTCTCCCTTCCTCCCCTCTTGGTGGACTCCTACTAGGACTTGGAGTCCTAGTAGGACTCCACATCCTGGCCGCACCAATTGCCTTGGCTGGCCTCCTCCTCCTCCATCCTTTATATACTGAGGCAAGGGGCACCCCATGAACACAAGTTGATCCACGTGATCTTATTCTTAGCCGTGTGCGGCGCCCCCTGCCACCATAGTCCTCGATAATATTGTAGCTGTCCTTAGGCGAAGCCCTGCGACAGTAGTACATCAAGATCGTCACCACGCCGTCGTGCTGACGGAACTCTTCCCCGACACTTTGCTGGATCGGAGTCCGGGGATCGTCATCGAGCTGAACGTGTGCTAAAACTCGGAGGTGCCGTAGTTTCGGTGCTTGATCGGTCGGGCCGTGAAGACGTATGACTACATCAACCAAACGCTTCCGTTGTCGATCTACAAGGGTATGTAGATCACACTCTCCTCTCGTTGCTATGCATCACCATGATCTTGCGTGTGCATAGGAAAATTTTGAAATTACTACGTTCCCCAACAGTACAGCCAGAGGCGGGAGGCAATACAGATTCGGTCCACCTCTCAAGCCTCTAGAGAAGTTATCATACGAGAGGACCTTGGAAGAAAACACGAAGATCGTGGAAAAAGAAGTGAAGGACTTCTTTGAAGGGGTGAAAGCAAAGAGACATCCACCTCCAGAGGAGAAGGTAGATCTGGTGAAAGCAAAGCGCATTATCAGTGCCCTGAGGAAACCACCAAAGTCTCCCCTGAAAAAAACCTATGAGCACATTACTGCAAAGGTATATATCAAAGTGGAGCGGTCGGGGAGTACTATCAGTGATCGAAGGTTAGCAGAACGACGAGTTGGGAAAAAATTGCCCAGCTCGGCGAACAAGCGGACCAATCGTGGCCCCCCGCTCAAGGTGTCTAGCGATATCGTCGCTAATGATCCGAGGATGGTGCTCGGTTATAGCAATCTTGGAGATTACCTGCCCGATGATGTACATTATGATTTGTTGGAGGTGGAAGAACACAAATACCATTACGGAAGCCTCTTGTCAAAGATGAAAAATCTCTAACAACGATGATGCAAAGATTCCATGATTGGTACATGAAAACCCGCAGAGAGTCTGGGGGGACGAATACTTTGTATCTGAGAGTTAAAGAGGAGCACGACCTCGTTGGAATTGATTTGTTGACTGTTCCATTTGAGGAGTTCTTCCAGTTTTTCAATCAAAAGGCCCTCGATAAATTAACGGTCACTTGCTACTGTCTGTAAGTACTACTTCTGTCATTAAGTCTCTCTATATATCTCAGCTCTTTCATTGCATGTATTTATAATTATCCTCACTATATTATGCAGATTGAAGATCGTCGAGTGCAGAAAAGCAGAAATGTATGATATTGGGTTCATTGACCCAAATCTCATAGATGAATTTCAGGTTCAAAAGAGCGCCAAAGATGCCGAGGCCAACTTGCTCAAATCATTGATAATAAATCAAAACAAAGATAAAATACTCTTTCCTTACAACTTCAAGTGAGTGTTACTGTCTTGTGCATATTCGGTTTCCCTTTTTTTTACATGTGAACATTTTGGAAATGTGACATACACTTATGTTTAATGCTACAATCATTTCCTAAAAGTTTAAATTAGTGATGAACACTTCATAAAATTAAGTAGATTATTTTTCACAATACATTTATTTAGTTTTCATGAAATATAAAAAAAGTGAAAAAAAACAAATTTCGTAAATGGCGCCAGCATAGCCAAAGCACATGCCTATGGAGTTTTCCCACTACTGGCTCCCTGTTTTTTTACTTTGCAAGGTTATCTCAGGAAAAGAGGTGCATCGCATTGATAACATAGAGAAGAAAACTGATTATATTTAAGATAACATAATAGAACATCATTTATGATATGAAAATACAATAACAACATAAAAGCTAAAGCCCATGTAAAAGACATTCCCCAACACGACTGTGTTTGTAACTAGATTAAAGTAAGTCACACAGTTTCACGGTATAATGTTTAAGAACAAAGGAATGATTAGTCAACAAGTCACCAACACACATGTTGAAAATATCACATGTGTAGTTTGGCCTAACAGACATAACTATCATTCTCCACCCATGACAACATCCTCCATAGTGAAATAGTACAGAGAAAAAAAGATATAAATACAAACATCCAATAAATAATTCACATGCAAAGCCTAGGAAAAGGCCAATGAATGAAGTCCTTACTTCATTCTCCACCCATGAGAAGTCATTGATGTCATTCATGTGATCATTAAGTGCATGCTGATAAACAATACCTTCTTTTGCATGGTCAATACCAGTTGTGTCCCTGCCATCAAGGTTGTGTGTCACCGCGACAATATTGTCTCTTTGTAGGTTAGGAAGTGTATAACTAGTTCTTCCAATATTAACCATATGAGCTTGTGTCATTGAAATTCTACCATTACCATGCGTGGAGTTGCCTTTCAACATCATTCTGACTTAGCTTGTGTTTCTTGCTATGTTGAATGGCGTCATGGGTGGAGAATGGTGACAGCTGAAGCTTTCCACTGATATACTAACGCTCCCACCCTTAATTATCTCAGATGGTGACATTGGAGCACTGCCACGGGCATTCAATATCCCAACAAAGATTTTGGTTGCTAGGAGCGTTCAATAGAACCATCTGGTCACAGAAGCCCGCCATTGATGTGGTGTTTCTTAGGAATGGTGCCACTTCAAATTGCAGAGGAACTTGGATAGATGGTGTTGCATGTCTTGTAATTTGGGTATCCTCGGGATGTTCAAATGTGATGGGACATGAGATGATCCACCTCTATGAATAATATATTTTTAAATAACACTAACATATTTTTGAAATGCCAGAATATTTTTCAAAGATAAGGTACATTCACAATGGTATGATTTCTTTTACAGTGTATATATTTTTGCAGAAGTGTCACGTTCATTTTGTTTTAACATGTGAACATTTTGGAAATCTGACATACACTTTTTCTAATACTACAAATATTTTCTAAAAGTTGAGCGCACTTTTTTACGCCCCATGACCATTGTTTAAGTTAGTGATGAACACTTCATAAAATTAACCAGATTATATATTCACAATACATGTATTCAGTTTTTTAAATGTAAAATAAAGTAAAAACAAATTGTAAGAGACGTCAGCATAGCGAAAGCACATACCTATGGGGTTTCCCCACTATCGACTCCCTGCCTTTTACTTTGCAAGGTTATCTCGGAAAAAGAGGTGCATCGCATTGATAACATAGAGAATAAAACTGATTACATTTGAGATAACATAACATAACATCATTTATGATCTAAAAATACAACAACAACCTAAAAGATAAAGCCCATGTAAAAAGATATTCCCTGAAACGACCGTGCTACTAACTAGACTACAATAATTCACACAATTTCACGGTATAATGTGCAAGAACAAAGGAATGATTGGTCAACAAGTCACCAACACACATGCTGGTAACATTACATGTGTAGTTTGGGCTAAGAGACATATCTATTATTCTCCACCCATGGCAACATCCGCCATAGTGAAATGCTACAGTGAGAAAAAAAAATATATTTAAATGCAATAGTCCAATCATTTCACTACTAGGGAAAAGGCTAGCAGCAGCGCGGGTTTTAGGTGTATCAGTAGCGTGGGGACTGGCGCTACTAATAAGGCGCTACAGCTAACACGTAGCAGTAGCGCGTGCTCACCAGCGCTACTGCTACACAAGTGTAGCAGCAGCGCGCTTAGTGGAAGCTCGCTACTGCTAGTAGCTCTAGCGCGCTTTGCCTGGACGCGCTACTGCTATCGTGGCGCTGCTGCTAACTTTTATCCACTCGCTACTGCTAATTTTAGTAGTTTTTTGTTTTTTTCGGCATATTTGTTTTGTATTTGAATAGGCTTTATAGAAGAATCTTTAGCACATACAAATGTCATCATGATACACATACAAATGCCTGCGAGACCACAAATGTAATTATAGCATATACATACAAATAGTCTCATCATAATCATCATCCAACACAAAGTGGTATCTTGTCATCATCTCGAAAATAGCGATACATGCAAGTCTCGAATACTTGCAACTACAACGTCATCCATCTAAACAAAGGTATACGCGAGAAGAGCTATCACTATGAGTGAGAGCGAAACTATGCAGTACATGAGGTGGCGGTTATGAGTCCTCTCTCGCGCTAGCGTGAACCTCAAGTAACTAGCTTCTCCTTCTTGTCTGCTTTTGAAGCCTTTATGGCTGGTGCCCGAGAACCGATTCACTTGCGCCTGACACTCATGCGACTCGTTGTACACCCCCGGAACCTTCCCTTTGTACACGACATAGCACTTCCATCTCGCCATCAAGAAACTAGGTACATGTTAGAGATGCATGTTCATGAAGAGGATGTACAATCATATATATGCAAAAAAATATACTAGAGCAACATCGAAAAAGAAAGGATTAGCAACTAGATGCAACATACAGTACGCAAACTAATTAACTAGAGGTATGCAGGTCATCGTACGCAAACTAACAAAGTAGCATTACGCAAGTTCGGCAGGGACCGTGGACATCACAAAGTTTCATCACTACAAAAAGTATACAAGTTCAACCGACACATATCATCATCATCGGCATCATAAATCACTAGAAGTTCCATCCTTCCATATCATTGAGGATGGACCCTAGCTTCTTGAATGGCGTGAGGTCTAGACGTTGCATGCCTATGCGTGTTCGGACGTCAGCTCGCGATATAGGGCCGTGGTGGAACATCCCCTTCTCATCGACAAGTTCTTTCATGATGATCGTCGCAATGTCCCTTTGGATGCGAAATAAGTCATCTCTAAGTTTATAATCCTCTTCTCCATAAGATTCTAGCCACTTGTGGATATGATCATCATTTCTGCTTCTCATGCGAAGCTTTTGGTGATCCGTGTGGAACTGAATCATGAGATGGACGATGTAGAATCCATCCTTCTTGTTGGTTTTGGGACATGGATGCAGGAGAAGTTAGTTTTATGCGCGAAACCCATCTTCTTGTTCCTTTGTTTCCTGATCTGCATGTGGCCACCTCTAATGCTGAAGCCTTGGAGAGCATCATCTAGAATATTCATTATGTGGGTCTAGTCTTTTTTCTCGTAGTCTCTGGAAGGGTCAAAATACACGGCGTGGGAGACTTGCAGGTAAAGAACGATAAGGACGGCGCCCGTTGCTGCGGGGAAAATACACCTCAAATTATTCCCCATAGAGAGAGAAGGAATGATTGAAATGTACGAAGGGGTTGTCCGGAACTGACTTACTTTGGATGATAAGGCACGAGGACAATTTCTCGGTCCTTATTCTGTACCATGAAGTTTTGGAGGTACTCCCTAGCAGTTTCACGCTCAAAGTCGCCAAGACTCAAGAAAGACTCGTGCATGTAGTGCGGATCTACCACACAGATTTGCGAGACTTCTTCACTCTTCATGAAGGAGCTCATATGTAGTGCAAAAAGGCGGACGATTGTAAAATCGAGCCGCCTTGTCAGAAACATCTCAAAGATATGGTCAAACCGCAGGAAGAACACCTCCGCGGGTTGTGTCTCGACGTAGCACTTCCCCTCAGGCACACGAGCCGCGTATATCGGATATCCTGGATCCTTTGAGGCTAGTAGGCTTTTCTCAGTCAACAGCACATGGTCGTGCAGTCTCCTGAGATCCCCTGATAGTGCCTCCAGCGGTTTCGGCGGTAGCATCGGCTCGCCCGAGAGATGGAATATGGCCGCACCTTTCACGGGTACACGCTCTTCAGAATGCATCGTCTGGCTGCTATGTGCTCTGGCTTGTTTGGAGGCAGCTATCTTCCCCGATCTCTTCCTCTCCTTTTTCTTGGGCACACCTTCGAGACCCTTCCTTAACCCCTGCCCCAGTGTTCCCGGGCTAAGTACTGTACGACCCTTGCGCCCGGCTAGTTGAGCCTGTGTTGAGGCGACATCTTTAGGCGTGTCCTGTGAGGATTTCATGAAGAGAGTTTTTTTGCAATCCCTGCTACGACCTTCCTGCCCAGGCATATCATCCATATCCTCATTAGCAAGATGATAGCCCGATTCGTCATAAGGTTGACTCATCATATCTATGTCACAGTCATACGCGTTTGTATTGAGGAAATCCATAGGGTCGACCTCCGTCTCATCATCCATTCTCTGTTCTACACGACAAATTACATCAGCCAGTACTATTGCACCCCCTTCATCATGTCGTCCGCTGCTCTCACCCGGCACTACACGAGCTGGTAAGTGCGTAGGCGGGGTGGTGGTCTCCGCACATGCTTGTTGATGTGTGGTTATTGGTGTGCTCTTGGCCGGCTCCAGACGAATAAGATTCTTCGGCCATAGCAGCACCCAACCCTTGCAGCTTCCAATCCGCGGAGGGGTCTAGTCGTCCGCTCCCACATGCTGTACTGGAGGAGGCAAATCCTCGTGCCCCGATTTCACACTAGAGAAGCTAACCCTGAAGTGCCCAGCGGGATCGGCTGGTTGTGGAACGTGGGTTGCAAGGGGTCCATTATCATCCCCTTTCCCACGTCCACCTTCTGGATCTTTCGCTTGCAAACACATATGTCTGTGGCGTAAAACATCTGAAAGGCTACAAAAATGGAATATTATATATATATATATATACACACACATATATATATATATGTTGGTGCGACATGTAATTACCGTGATGGCGTCGAGCTCAGCCAAAGACGAAGGCCCACTTAGCGCGCTAGAGACTGAGGACGGGCTGCTATGAGCGGGAGTGCGATGGTGTTGTTGTTCATGGAGTTGCTCCCGACGAAACTGGGCAACGGGAAATCATGTACCGTCTTGTCTGGATTTTCCTTCATCCAGTTGATGATAAATGGAACCAAGTTAGTAGCGAAATCATTTCTGCAGGCAGTTATAGCTGCATTGACTGCCTACTGTAGCAACTCATATTTGTCCTCGGCTGCTTTTTTCGCGTCCTCAGCTGCTTTTTTCTCGATCGCAAGCTTCACCTTCGCGTCGATGTCTGCCTGACTAAACTTCTTTTTCTACTTCTTGGCCTCCGGGCCCTCGTTGTAAAACATCTTCCACGTGGCGCCGTCTCCAGCGCCGTGCACACGACCATGTTGCGTCCGCTAGCCCAAAGGGAGCCCCTTAAGTTCATTCAAGGCCCGGTTGAGAGGGATGTCCCACTTGGGCCTCATCGGAGAAGTAGGGCTTTCGGCTGCAAGCTGGTGTTGCTTCTCCAGTAGTCTAATCAATTTCCTCGTGATCTGGTCCGTGTAAAAAACCTTTTTCTCCTTGTCCCACTTGTAGCGGGCCCTGATGAAGTCACGCTCCAAGGGGTTGGTGAACTTCGTGAAGGGGTCTGGGAGACCCGCGGCTTCACGTTCTGCGTCCTCCTTATCCCATATGGGCCTTTTACCGAGGTAGCCATGGCTTCCGAGGCGATGCTTCCCCGTGTTCTTTTGCTGAAGGCTCTTGAATTTCGCAGGCTTAGCCTTGGCTGCCTCGGTAGCGCAAGTGTCCTTGAACTTTTCGAACTCCTCTTCCATAAGTGTCGGATTTTCCTCCAGAATCTTGGACAGGGGTTCCTCAGCCTCAATAGCTCGTTTCACCCTCCCTTTCCAGGAGGCCAAATCATTGCTGAACATGCCCATGGCATGATTGTTAATCTTTTTCATCTTCGGATCATCACACGGTTGTTCTATGTTATCATCCCAGTTGGGGAACTTGAATCTCTTGCGCAACTTCGTTAGGAGCAACTGCGTCAAATGTTCTTTACTCCTTAAGTCATCATCGTTGATGCTCGCGCATTCCCGTTGGATGCATCCTACTTGGTTCCCATAGCACTTGTGAGGTTCTTCCGGTTCTAACGTCTCAAACTTGCCAGGTGCCATCTTTGTGATCACATGTCGTCCAATCCCTAGTTTGTTAGGTTTTCGTATCCTCTGCTTCTTATGCTTCCTATTTTCGGTAGCGGCATCGGCACCGGTACCTTCCCCGCCAGTATGGTCCCCGCCGGTACCTTCCCCACCGGTCTCGGCGCCGCCATCAGTGCCGGCGCCGTCGGTGTCCATGTCGGCGTCAGTACCATCATCGAGGCCGACCTGCAAACCTTGCTTAGCAGTCAAATAGTCGAGGTACTCTTGTTCACCCTCATAATCCATCTCGTCTGCATCTTGGTCAGAAGGCCCAGTTTCTTCGTTGTTCGACATGTTTCCTATGATTAAGTGTCCTCATTTATTTCTAAAAGTATGAATAAATGAGAAATGACATAAAAGAGAAATCTATGTGCCAGCACTCGATATGCCAACTATGTAGCACAAATCATGCCTTTATTCACGGCAAATTTCGGCATGACCTTTGCTAAAAAATGGACATATCGAGCGCCTGAAATTCACCGAAACGGAAATGAATCAACATTCCGGCGTAACATAGGCCACTCGGATCATTTACCAAAATTGAACCAAAACATCACATGTCCAAATGACATGTTCAAATTCCAAACATGACATATCCACATATCACATGTCCAGTTCAAATTTGCATATAAATTCAGCCTACCTAAATTTGCTTTAACAAGGGATGTTGATTTGGACAATTGCTTAAATGCTGCCTTTTCTTTTAACTACAATTGCTTAGCCCTAAATTTCTGTCCTATTTTGAAACCTAGCTAAATTCATAACTAAATAGACAACCTAATTAACATACTGCCCTAACTAAAACCTAAGTAAATTAACCGAAGAACCCTAGCTAGCAGAGAGAGAGGGGGGGCGGGGGTTTACAGAGGGTGCAGGGGCGAGGAGGCAGGCCCGATGACGGCCGAGGTTGGGAGGGGAGGAAGCAGAGGAGGGAGGTGAGGCCACGGGTCGGGGGCGAGCGCGCCGGGGTCGGGGGCGAGCGCCGGCGCCGGGGTCGGGGGCGAGGGCCGGGGTCGGGGGCGAGCGCCGGGGCCGGGTCGGGCGCGGCGGTGCGACGGGGGAAGAGAGAGTGGGGATTTGGGGGGGAAAAGAGGCGGGATGAAGCAGGGAGAGTGAGAATTTTGGGTTAAGTGGACGTAGCAGTAGCGTGTTTAGACAAAACGCGCTGCTACTACCTTCAATAGTTGTAGCGGTTTAGACCAAACGCGCTGCTACTACCTTCGCTACTGCCGGTTTTCCTATTTCTTTTCCTTTATTTTCTCCCACTTTTATTTCCCGAGAGCAGTGAACAAAGGGAAGGCGATATATATTGCATCATTTGATGGTTAAATATGTATGCAAAATAGGAACATATATATTACATCATTGGACCCATGCATAATAATGGCTAAGTGTGTATACAAAATAGGAACATATATATATATATATATTACATCATTTGACCGATAACATACTGTTCCTCAGCGCTGACGTTTTCGTTTTTGAGTCAGCTTCTTTCCCTTCTTGTTCGTCAAAGAATAATTGAGCCCCTCATTGTGACTTTGCCTTTTCCATGGAGTACGATTTTTCTTAGGTAATGTAGTATTGATTCTTCTTTTGACGTATACTTCATCATCATCGTCATCTTCCCTCATTGGGTTGCTGTACTGATCATAGTCTTCCTCGTTGGCGACTCCATCCATTCCACTGATGTTCCTTTTGCCTCTCCTCACGACAACACGACTGGGATTGCATGGGTCGGTTATGAAGAAGCATTGTGTCACGTGCTTAGCGTGTACCCATGGCTTGTTTTTTGCGATAGCGTTCACGGTAGCGCTCTTGGTGCCAGGTATAGTCATGGTAGTGAAAATCCGGTTTTCTCTTTCGACATTCTTAGCCCATCTGACACGGAACATCGTCGTGTTGTGCAGTCTAGAGTAGTCAAGCTCCCAGATCTCCTCGACCCTTCCATAAAATCGTTCAGTTGCGCCGTTGTCGCTGCCGGTCATGCATTCCATCGTCACCCCTGAGTTCTGATCATCACTGTCCATATTTTTGGCCTCCGTGTAGAACATGTATCCGTTGATATCATATGCCTGATAGGTTACGAGGTTGGGCGAGGGGCCATGTGCTAAGGCGTATATGAGCAATCCATCCTTAGAGCCCTCCTCCGGGGATTAGCAATAATATGCTCTTTGAACCAATGCATGAAAGTGGAGTTGTGCTCTCTAGTAACTTCGGCGTCCATCTTGCATACCCCCCGGTCACGATACTTCTTTGCGATAATTTCTTTGTGTAGTGCCACGAAAGGATCTACCTCGTCTAGATGTTGTAGAACTACCAAGTTTGCTCTGTCAAAGTCGCTGCGTCGATCTGAGTATGCCACGTGCAGTTCCCTGCGACCGTTGCAGTGACCTTCTGATTCGAGCCTCCCATCGTGCTTGTTAATGGGAAAACCAACACTAACACCAGGCGGCTAGTCTGCGCCATATAGAAAATTCTCACAGAAAGAGATGCACTCTTGTGTCAAATAGCCCTGGACGATGCTTCCATCCGGACGGGAGATGTTACGAACGAATACTTTGATGATCCCATTCATCCTCTCAAACGGCATCATGTTGTGCAGGAATGACGGCCCTAGGTCTATTATGTCATCCACAATATGGACACACAGATGCACCATCACGTCAAAGAACGCGGGCGGGAAGTACATCTCAAGCTCATTCAGTATCACAACAATCTCTTCCTGTAGCCTTCGGAGCTGCTTCACACTGATCGACTTTCGAGAGATGACGTCGAAAAAGTTGCAGAGACCAATAAGTGTGTCACGGACGTGCTTGTCCATTATCCCTCTAAGGGCAACAGGTAGTATCTGCGTCATCATCACATGACAGTCATGGGACTTCATCCCGCTGAACCTTTTCTTGTCCGTGTCTAGATATCTGCTTATCTTGCCACAGTAACCGGAACTAACTTTGACTCCGGTAAGGCACTTAAAGAATTGATCGATCTCAGCCTGACTTAAGGTGAAGCAAGAAGGGGGGAAATAATCCTCTTTCTTTATTTTCTTGCCCTTCTTCTCCCGTGCCTCTGTCTCCATCTATGTCTCGTCTGACATTTTATAGGGCGGCATGTGCAGATCTTCCCTGATTTTCAAATCTTGCAAGTCTTTTCTTGCCTTCGGCCCATCCTTGGTCTTATCCGGCATGTTCATCAGTGTTGCGAGCAAGTTCTCAAGGATATTCTTACAGATATGCATTTGATCAAAGCAATGAGGTGTATCGAGTTTGTGCCAGTACTCCAAGTCCCAGAACACAGACCTCGTCTTCCATACCTTCAGCAGCAGCTCCGGTGCCTTTCTCATTGTCCTTCCCGGCGCGGGGCACTCCTTCGAGTTTTTCAACAGCTCATCGATTTCGGCACCGTTCCGCTTATGTGGAGGTCCTCGATGCTCAGCGTGACCATTGAATAGATCTCCACGGTTTCTCCACGGGTTGTCCTGTTCGAGCCATCTTCGATGCCCCATGTACACGATTTTCCCAGACCCGCCATCTTTCCTTGACGTTAGCTGTTGAGACGTCGTATCATCCATGCACCACATGCATCCGCAATATCCATGGCACACCTAGCCTGCCACATATCCGTAACCGAGATAGTCGTGCACTGTCGTGATCAGCGCGACTCTCATGTTGAAATACTTGCCTTTGCTGGCGTCCCATGTCTTGGCCGGTGTTTTCCATAACGTGTCTAACTCCTCTTGAAGTAGCCCCAGATACAAATTAATATTATGTCCTGGTTGTTTCGGCCCTTGAATAAGCATGCTCATGTGAATGTACTTTGATTTCATGCACAACCAAGGGGGAGGTTGTACATCCATACAAACACGGGCCATGTGCTATGGTTGGTGTTCTAGTTGCCAAACGGATTCAAGCCATCGGTAGACGCGACGAGCACGATGTTCCTTACATCACATTCAAAATATCGATAGAAGGTGTTCAACGCTCTCCACTGGCTCCCATCCTTCACGTGTCTCAGCTTCGGATCATCTCCATCGTCGGGCTTCTTCCTCTCCGCGTGCCAGCGCATTAGCTTTGCTTCCTTGGGATCTACAAAATACCTCTGGAGACGGGGAGTGATCGGTAAGTACCATACAACTTTCTGGGGACATTTCTTCCCGGCCTTCTTGTATCGAGAAGCATTGCACACCGGACAGCTTGTTTTTTCCGCGTGCTCCTTCCGATAAATTATGCAATCATTGATGCATGCATGGTATCTAACGTGTGGCAGATCAAGAGGGAACACGATCTTCTTGGCCTCATAAACACTAGTAGGACATAGATTACCCGCGGGAAGAACATCCTTTAGGTACTTGAGATGCTCATCGAGGCTAGTGTCGGTCCATTTGTTTTTAGCCTTCGTCTTCAGGAGTTGGAGCGTGAAACTCAAGCGGGTCACCTCAGGATTGCAACCATCATACAATGGAGTGTTCGAGTCTACCACCAGTTGCTCTAGCTTAGCCTCCTCTCTAGAAGCAGCTCTCTCAGTACTCGTCTCCTTGCGAAGCAATGCTTGAACATGAGGGTCCTGCACGATTGAACTTAGTACCGACGAACTCTGCTGCGTGGAGTCCATGTCGTTCTCTCCGCCGCCATGTCCGGCCCCTTCTCCTCCGCCATGTCCAGCCCCTTCTCCGCCGCCATGTCCGGCCTCTTCCCCGCCGCCATTATCGATCATCTCTTCGTCTTGCCCCGTGTCATCATTGCCTCCCCCGTCGACATCCTCAACATCGTCATCCTCATCTTCAATTATCCACCGAGTATAGCCATCCATGAAACCAGTCATGAGCAGGTGCGCTTCGACACGACCATCGACATGGGGGTCGAGCCAAACTATTCCTTTGCATTTTCGACACGGACATAAAACCTCTGTCCGGTTATTTTCCTTCATGTCCTGCACCGCCGACCGCAACCACCTCTCCACCATCGTTCCACTGACCATCGTCAACTCTGCACGCTAATAATAAACAAATTGATTATAAAAATGCGTGCATGCATCAAAGTCATACAAAAATTCGGCATGACCTTCCTTAAAAATATGACATATATAGATCTAGAGTTTGCCCGAAATTCGCCGAAACGGAAATAAATCGACATTTCGGCAAAACATAGGCAACTCAAAAGCACAATTTGGCGTCAACTCATGCCACACACAATTTCCATAAACATATCACACACACATAAACATATTTCCATTTTGCAAAAGCATGCAATTTTAATCACCTCTATCTCGAGATCGAGCACACGGTGGAGATGATGTTGTAGGGAGATCAAAAGTGCACAAAGCTCTTCTTGACAAAGATAGATCTAGTTAGGGGGAAAATAGGTCACTTAACTAAATGCTACATCTACCTAGCTACCTAATTTGGGAGGAGACAACTTCAACTAGTGGAGGGGGAAGGAAAAAGAGAAAGGAGATGCATTAATGGAGGTGGTGTAGTTAGGTAGGAGTAATGAAGAGAGAGAAAGGTAGATAGAAGAGGGAGAGTAATGGGGGAGAAGTATTGAGGAAGAAGAAGAGTGAGAGTGGGAGCATGTGGGATGTAGGGGAAAGGGAAGAGAGGAGGGGGAGGGGGAGGGACGGGTGGGGAAAAGGTGGTGGGTTGGTGCGGATTAGCAGTAGCGCGGGACGTAAAACGCGCTGCTGCTAAGGAAGTAGTAGCAGTGCGCTTTCGGCAAGGGCGCTACTGCTAACCGGAACCAAAAGTGTGCCAATTTGAAATTTAGCAGCAGCGACCTCAGAAAAAGCGCGCTACTACTACATCCATAGCAGTAGCGCGGCTCGCGGCACCGCGCTGCTGCTAAATGGAGTTTGGTGGACACTGCCGGTCGATATTTGTAGCAGCGCAGATTACACCGAGCGCACTACTGCTAAAAACTTGTCAGTAGCGAGTTTCTCACACCCGCGCTACTACTAATTAGCAACAGCGCTCCTTTTTGAGCCGAGCTGCTGCTAAGATTCTGTGTATAAGGTTTTCCCTAGTAGTGTTTACTCACATGCCAGGTAGAGATAAAGGCCAATGAGAGATGTCCTTACATCGTTTGGTGTGTTGAAAAATGTATCATCCCATTAGAGGTCACTGAGGTCATTCATGCTATCATTAAGCGCATGCTGATCAACAATACCGTCTTGTGCATGGTCAATACCAGCTGTGTCCCCGCCATCAAAGTTGCGTGTCAAGGTGATGATATTATCTATTGGTAGGTTGGAAAGTCTGTACCTAGTTCTTCCACTGTGAACAATATATGAGTTTGTGTCATTGAAATGCTACAATTACCATGTGCAGAGTTTCCACTTAGCTTGTGTTTTTTCTAGGTTGAATGGCATCATCTGCTCATTGAAGTTTTCCCCTGATGTACTAATGCTCCCGCCCATAAACATCTCAGATGGTGACACTGGATCACTGCCAAGGTATTCAATATCCCAACAAAGATTTGGTTGCTAGGTGCGTTGAATAGAACCATCTTGTAAGCTGGGTATCCTTGGGATGTTCACATGTGATGGGACACGAGATGTTCTACTTCTATGAATAATATATTTTTAAATCTCACAGCATATTTTTGAAATGCCTGAATATTTTTTTACAGATAAGGTACATTTTTAATGGTATGATTTATTTTATATTTTGTAAGTTGTTGCAAAAGTTTCAAATACATTCTTTTGAAAGCATGTGAATATTTGGAAATGTGACATACGCTTCTGTTTAATGCTACATATATTTTCTAAAACTTGAGCGCACTTCTTTTATGCGGCAGGAACATTGTTTAAATTTGTGACGAAGACTTCATAAAATTAAGTAGATTATTTTACCAGCATATATGTATTTAGTATTTTCAAAATATAAAAAAGTAAAAAAAAATATGTGATGCCAACTTAGAGAAACCACGTGCTTATGGGGTTTGCCCACTACTGGCTTCCTTTTTTTGCAAGGTTATCTCGGGAAAGGGGGTGCATCGCATTGCTAACATAGAGAATGAAACCAATTACAGTTGACATAACAATATAACATTATTTATGATCTGAAAATACAACAATAACTTAGAAGCTAACTCTCATGTAAAAGACATTCCCGGAGACAACCGTGCTTCTAACTACAATACAATAATTCACACAATATCAGAGTATAATGTGCAAGAAAAAAGGAATGATAAGTCAAAAAGTCACCAACAAACATGCTGAAAATATCACATGTGTAGTTTGGGCGAACAGACATAGCTATCATTCTCCACCCATGACAACAACCTCCATAGTGAAATACGTGTGAAAACAAGATTGATTTAAACAATCGTCCAATCAAATATTCATATGCAAAGCCTATGTAAAGGCCAACGAGAGAAGTTCTTACTTCATTCGGCGGGTTGTAAAATATTTCATCCTATGAGAAGTCATTGATGTGATTCATACGATCATTAAGCGCATGTTGATCAACAATACCTTCTTGCGCATAGTGAATACCATATGTGTCCCCGCTATCAAGCTTGTGTGTCACCATGATGACATTTTCTCTCTGTCGGTTGAATGTGTGTAACTAGTTCTTCCACTGTTTACCATATGAGTTTGTGTCATTGAAATTCTACCATTGCCATGTGCAGATTTGCCAATTAACATCATTTCGGCTGAGCTCGTGTTTCTTGCTATGTTGAATGGTGTCATCTGCTCACTATAGATTGCCACTGTTGTACTAATGCTCCCGCCCATAACCATCTTAGACGGTGACATTGGGCAAGACCATGGGCGTTCAACATCCCAACAGAGCTTTGGTTGCGAGGTGCGTTGAAGGGAACCATCTGGCCACAGAGGCGTGCCGCTGATGTGGTGTTGCATACGAATGGTGTCATTTCTAATTGTAGAGGCACCTGGATAGATGGTGTTGCATATCTTTCAAGTTGGGGTCCTTGTGATGTTCATATGTGATGGGACACGAGATGTTCCACCTCTATGAAGAATACTAGTCAACTATGTCTCCGTTGCATAATTCTAAGGACCTAGAAACTTGCTTCTGATTACCTCCACCAGCTTTGCCATGCATGTGGTCATCATAGGAATGACTGGAACTGTATGATGGAAATTCATATAATGTTTTTTCATTGGGTATATTGTTGAATACGCTCGCGAGAGGGTCGCTAGAACTGGCGAATCTTCTCACATCAAATGCTTGTGGCACATCATAACTAGGCATTCTACCACCATGGATTAATGACCGCATGCACAAGTTTCTTTGTATGTTCATCGGTTAAGCTAAGTGGCTCATTGCACCAAAATGGTTCAGACTCAAAGAGGCAATGCCGTCGAAGGACATACACCATCTTTCATGTTCATTGTTATGCATTAAGCTCCTCTGGTTGTTCAAGTTGTTTCTGGACGAGTTACATCTTTCACATAAATCACCAAATTTGAGTTGACTCTTTTTAAGTGCAAGCTACACTTCCAAAATAAAAATATAGACAAAAAATTAAGTATGATATGTATGCTCGTGAAAAATCGGTAGACATGTGGGAACAAAAAGAAATGGCAGTGTCGCATGTATTCAAAAACACTTGAAAGTCTACAGCATGCAATGTACACAAAGACTCACATTACAGTGATAGAAATGAATTGAAATTACACACATCTTGATGACAGATGCATTACTTCAAATAATAGGACACACACATAGAAATTAAGCATAAAATATATATTTAGATGACTCACGATACTCTGCCTAGTGAGGTAATCCACATTCATTAGCTTCAATATTTTTTTTGAACAACCAGTACCAAAATGTAATACAAATAACTAATTAAAAATGTAGAACCTCAAGAATTGTATTGATGAATGTGGCTCAAAATGTGAGGTCTAACTATCAACGCCGATCTGGTTGATAGCTTCTAGAAACTTATTATGAAGATCACTTGTCCATGCCACCCTTGGCTTCTTATAGGTGGTGGATACCAGTGTGCTCTACTTGTTCTCGTTAGAATCATCCCCATCATTGCTCTCATTCTCTGAGTCCTTATTCTTGCCAGCAGTCCTTGGCTGCACTCTATCATCAATATCATCATCATCGTTGTTGTTGATATGGCTTGTTGCCTCAGGATTTCTCCTCTTTCCAATATATTGTGTTTTTTAGCTTGTTGGTACGGACATGCTTCACCAAATAGCAGCATGTCCCATTAGCGGAGATACGATCTCACATAATGCAAGACATAGCCCCGTCCCTATTTGAAGGAGTCTTGGTTGTGGCGAGACAGAAGGACCTCTTGCCTGAGGCGTTATTGTAGTGGGTTGGCCCAGTTTGCTTCTTTGTTGATTCATTCAATTTTTCTGACATTTGTTCTTTTACTTTTATTTCTTTTGTTTATATTTTGAAATTATATATATATATATATATATATATATATATAGTTGGAAGTTACATGATAGTCATTAGGAATAAATAAAAAGAACTATTTGTAATCATGAGCGGATGCACATCAATATTTTGATTGAATTACCGACACGAACACATGCGTATCTTGAGTACGTGTACATTTTCATTGGTTACAATACCCCGAGTATGTGTATATTTTTGAAATGCCTTAATATTTTTTGAAAGATAATATTTTCACGGTATAATTATTTTACATTGTATATGTTTTTTTGCAAAAGTGTCATGTACATTTTTTTAAACATGTGAACATTTTGGAGATGTGACATACACATTTGTTTAATGCAACAAAGTTTTTCTAAAACTTCAGTGCACTTTCTATATGCCACATGACCATTGTTTAAATTTGTGATGAACACTTCATAACTTAAAAGCTAAAGCTCATGTAAAACAGATTCCCCAACACGACCGTGCTTCTAACTAGACTACAATAATTCATACAATTTCGCTGTATAAGGTGCAAGAACAAAGGAATGATTAGTCAACGAGTCACCAACACACATGCTGAAAACATCACATATGTAGTTTGGGCTAACAAACATTACTATCATTCTCCACCCATGACAAGATCCTCCATAATGAAATACTACAGTGAGAAAAATTCTATTTAAATTTAGTCGTCCAATCAATTACTCGCATGCAAAGCAATGAGAATGGCCAATGAGATAAGTCTTACTTCATTCGGCGGGTTATAAAATTCATCATCCCATGAGAAGCCACCGATGTAATTCATGCGATCTTAAGCGCATGCTGATAAAAAATGCCTTCTAGTGCATGGTCAATACCAGTTGTGTCCCCGCCATCAAGCTTGCATGTCACCACGACGATATTACCTCTTCGTAGGTTGGGAAGTGTCTGACTAGTTCTTCCTAGGTGCCATTCAAGATCATTTCGACTCATCTTGTGTTTGTTGCTATGTTGAATGGCATCATCTGCTCATGGAAGCTAGCCATTAATGTACTAATGCTCCTGCCCTTGACCATCTCAGATGGTGACATTGGAGCATTGCCACAGGCATTCAATATCCCAATAAGGCTTTGGTTGCTAGGTGCATTGAATAGAACCATCTGGCCACAGAAGCCAGCCACTGATGTGGTGTTGCTTATGAATGCTGCAACTTCAAATTACAGAGGAAGCTGGATAGATGGTGTTGCATAGCTTGCAAGTTGGGTATCCTTGGGATGTTCACATGTGATGGGACACGAGATGTTCCACCTCTATGAATTTTTTTGAAGTATCACAAACATATTTTTTGAAATGGTAGAATATTTTTTAAGTAAGGTAAAATTTTCAATCTTATGATTTCTTTTACATTATATAAGTTTTTCCAAAAGTGTCACATACATTTTTTTGAAACATGCGAACATTTTGGAAATGTGACATGCACTTTTGTTCAATGCTATATTTTCTAAAAGTTGAGCGCACTTCCTTTTACGCCGAATGACCATTGATTAAATTCGTGATGAAAAATTTATAAAAACTTGATTTTTTTTCACAATACATGTATTTAGTAGTTTTCAAAATATAAAATGTAAAAAAATAGTAAGTGATGTCAGCGTAGCGAAATGACATGCCTATGGGGTTTGCCGGCTACCGGCTCCCTGTTTTTTACTTTACAAGGTTATCTCGGGAAAAGAGGTGCATCGCATTGATATTGATTCTCTAAAAAAACAATGTGTATTTGAGACGAGGAATGACTGCAGTGCTGAGAAGGGCTGGAGGATACAGGGGGCTATTTATAGGAGGAGAGTGGTGTGGAAGTCTTGCGGTCCAGAGGTTGAAGGCGCTCTGCATGCAGTACTTTCTATTCCGTAATTTCTGCAGATACAGTATTTAAGTTGCAGTGTGTCTGTTTGTGCCGTCGGCCCATGGTTCCTTCCATGAGAGGAGAGCAAACCACGGGTCTGTTCCTGCTTTATATCCTTTCTTTTGTTGTTTTCCCATGGCTCTTGCAGTGTTTGGTTGCATGGAGAGAGTGTCTTTTGACGTCCTTTGGCCGGGCGACGTGAAAAATGTGGAAGCCTAAACTCATTTACTTGTGCATACGTTACATCTCTTGGTTACGAAGAAGAGAGAGAAATATATATCTTACAGGAGATATATGTCTGTTATTTAGTGCCTTTTTTGTTTCCATTCCCCTCCATGAAGCTTCCTATTTTTGTTTCCATTCGATTTGTCAAATGTCAACATATCTCTTGATGGCATGGCACCTGACCCAGTCTACTTTCTTGGTTTTCGGTTTGTTGTTTTCTCTACAGATGTTCCAGCTATAGATGATATCATCTGTATTTCAAAAGATGGTCTTTGGAGATGATATCTCGAATTAATACCCTCGTCTCAATTCTCACCAAATTGTTTTGGTGCATTGAAAGAGTATGATCAGTATATATCAAATCGATCATACATTTTCAGTTATCGAATTACTGCACTATGTGATAAACATAAACTAAGAGATGATCCATTGAACGAGCGAGGTGATTTAGAGTCCACAGGCCTAATGAGCTCAGATTTTTCTTTAAAAGAAATCCTATTTTAAAAAATTATAAAATCTGAAAATAATTCCATATGTATGTTTGATGTATTTTACATGTGTAAAATTTTATTAAAACATACTTGGCCATGTGGATTCATGCGTGCATGTACTGTTTGTTATTTCTAAATCCATGTAGTGCCTCTTTTGTGTATGTATGTTTGTACAAAAACATAAATTACATGGAAATTTATAGGTGCAAAGATCATATCTATACGTGAATGTCCAAAAAAAGTCATACTTTATTTATACCTCAAATATTTATTTCAGAATTTTCAAAAACCAAGACTTATCGGAGTCTGGGATCCAAAATAAAACTTTGTCGTGAATCCTTTTTGAAGCAAGCACAAAAGAAAATTTGACAATGCATACTCACACTACTGGGAAAGTGCTTATAGGTGAACCCAAATGAGTAGCGGGTGAGGCGGGGCATCCGCCACAGCTGTTTTTAAAAACAAGCAGTGGCGGATAGCAAAAATTAGCCGCCACAGCTAAGAACATAACTATGGCGGGTAGCAAAAATTGGCCGCCACAGCTAAGAACGTAACTGTGGCGGGCCGAAGTTATAATCTCCCAGGCGGGACTTGTTCGTAACTCAGCGGTGACAGGCTCTACCTATTCACTCGCCGCAGGTAGATGACCAAGCAGTGGCGAGCGGTGCCTAGCACCCGCCACTAGTTATCCTTGCCAAATGTTGAGTTTTGGCATAACATAGCTGTGTTGTTGCTTGTTACCGCCCATCACATGCACCACGAACACATTTTATCAACCCACGCGCACCTGGTCCTCCCCCACACTTCACTCACTCATTCACCCTAACTCTCCCCCATGGATCTCGCTCTCGGCGCCGCCGTCGCCTCTGCCTCGCCATCCTCTTTAGTGGCTCGGAAGGCCTCGCCGTCCTCTTCGCCGCCCCCATCGGCCCCGCTGTCGTTGTCGCCATGGGATCCGGTACGATCTCGTCTTCCCCCACTAGTAAAAAAAGGGCCATTTGTCTTGGTTCATAAGGCCCATCTGTCCCAGTTGGGGAACCGGGACTAAAGGGTCGTTACTAATGCCTAAGCCTTTAGTCCCGGTTCTTATACTAACCGGGACAGATGGGCCTCCACGTGGCCGGTGCTGCGAGCTCAGGCAGCAGGCCCTTTAGTCCCGGTTGGTGGCACCAACCGGGACCAATAGGCATCCATGCGTCAGCTGTTCAGGGGTTAGAGTTTTTGTTTTTTTTTTTGAAAGAGGGGTGGATCTGGGGGTTTTGTATGGTTAATTAAGGTGTTTCATATATTGTGTTAGGTAGCTAATTAATTAATAGAGAGAAGTGTCCTCTCTTATCTCCGTGCCTGGTCGACGCTACATACTATACATAGAGAGGCTCTCGACACGCTAGCTAGTAAGAAAATGAAGGAAATCATTAAGTACAGAAGTTCGTCATGCATACCGAGAGAAGTGATCGACCTCTCCTTCTCCGAGAGATTGATCGAACAACAAGTTTTCGTATTATCTATCCGACGCTATTGGCTACATCTCTACCTAATATTAAAGGGAGGAAGGTTTCATAGTTCTTTATACGTCATGCTTTTATATCCGTTGATTTTATGTTACTTATAAAAATAGATGGCTAAGATTTAATTGAGCGATCCTCCTCCTCCTTACGTCCTCCTGTCCCGATAGAAAAAATAAACAGACCAAGGAGAGCACGGGCACGTCTCCTTCATCTGTCCCGATAGAGAAAAAAACAGACCGGGAAGAGCACGGGCACGTCTCCTTCATCTGTACTGATAGAAAAAACAATATACGAGTTAATGGAAACATAACGCGGACGATCCTTTTATCCTCCGGACGCACGAAGACGCCACGCCGTCGCTGCTACTCCTCACCTCGCCCTAGATCGGACTCGAAGTCGTTGCTGAGGGATGGACGCCATGGGAAACGCTGGTGGAGATGCGCCGTGACCTAGGCGAACGAGCCACCAGGAGCGGATCCGTGCCTGGTGGCAGCGGACGCGCCTCTCCCCCGATCCCCTTTCCTCTCGATGGCGGCACTGGTTAGTGGCCTCTCAAGCTCTCTCTTTCTTCCCACTCATCCACTTCGCACCGCCCGAACAATGCGGCCTCACCTTCCATTGGTCTCCTCGACCTTGGGCAAACGAGACGGGCAGGTCGCCGCGACCCCCTCCCACCGCGAGGAAGATGACGCCAGAGCAAGGCGGCGGCGCTCGGCTGTACCCCGAGCCTCCCTCAGCTGCCTCCGTCTTCCGTACGGACGCTTCGTCCTCTGTTTCGATCGGCCCTGCTCCAACTTTGACTGACGACCACCTCGACCTGCTCTGCCTTGCTCTAGACATCGGGTAGCAGCGGGCTCAGGCCGGGGTCGAAGTCCAGCGACACTGGAGGTGGAAGGTGGCCCTATCAAGAAAAGGAGGCTCTCCGGTTGGGGTAGCAGCTGGAGGAGGAGACAATGAGGGCCTTCACATGCAGCATCTGACGGCCGGCCATATTTAAAGTGTTTTCAGTTTCAGGCACACTCCCAGTAGGCCTCCCCTCTCAAAAATAGATCTCTGAACTAAGGTGGGACGTCTGCTAGACAGAAGAAAATACCTTATCTACTGGCCCAATCGGCAAGACAGTACGCCACATGAACAGATGGACAAAGAGGAGAAAGGAAGAACCTGCTAATGAAAGCAGGATGCAACTGCGAGCACACATGTAACAAATAATGCAGAATAAGATGTCACATGCAACCCTGTGACAAATATGTTTGATATAACCACAATCATAGGAAGCTTCAAATTGTAGGAAAGGTCATTTAAACTGCTGAAAATCTTTCAAATGAATAATTCTAAACTTATCGTCAGCTTGATCAAGCAGCCTGAATTTGACGTCTCGCCTTTTAGATGTGCAGAATCAGCTGACAGTTGGCTGCAACCTTCATCTCTAAAATTAAATAATAATACAACACTTTGGTTATTCAGTCCCCTTAGGAATTCAGAACAGAACCAGACTACTAAGTTGGAACTTATGGTATGCCACTGCAAATGGTGGTGCCTATTTGATTAATTCTGCTACCACTGCATTATCAATTAGCTTTGATTGTCTCAGTGCCAGTTCATTTTAGCAAATTATTGATTTGTACGGTTTTGGAAATTGATGAGATATTGGATTTACTGATGTGGGAATTGTCTATTTGAATTTTCTATGTTAGTAGATTACCAGCGACAGCAAGGCACGGCGGTGGCCGGGGGTGGAGGAGAGATTCAGCCTTTTCATCTATGCAGTCGACCACCGAGTATTGACTGTTATAAATTCAGGTTACTTAGATAAACTGATTTCTGCACAATGGTACTGATTGTGCAGTGTGCTCGACCTAGAGTGGTGTTTTCCATGTTGCTGGCTTAGGAGTGCTATCAATGTGAGCTCTAGTTACAATGGCAACATATGGTCGAATGTCCATGTATCAAAATGTATGTTATAGCTGATATTTAGAGTCACTGTCCAATATTTTTTGCTGTATATTCTGGTCTATGATTAAAATTTGTGTTGCGGGCAACAACACAACAATGCTAATGGTGATATTATTGTGGAGTTGTACTGCCTGTCGCTGCTGCAGGCACTTGAACCTGAAACGGTTAACAAATCCAGGTTGTTCTCTATTACTTGTGACATCAAGGAGGCTTTGAAGCACTTCAAATCCCACCAGATTAATTGGGTCCGTAGGGACCAAAACAAGTTTGCTCACTGTCTTGCCGATTGGGCCAGTAGATAAGGTGTTTTCTTCTGTTTAGCAGACGTCCCACCATAGTTCAGAGAGCTTTTACAAGCTGAATGTAATCCGGGTGTATTGTCCTTTTAAAAGATCATTGTTCTGAATAATTATTTTGTGTTGTGGGTGTTGGAACCGCCAACTCCTCGCCTCACTCCTCCTAGCTCTCTCTGTCGCCGTAGCTCTCACCGAGGAAGAAGAAGATCAGAGGAAGAAGAACGAGTCGGGGACACGGTGGATTTTCCCGGCGCACGAACGCCAACACCCACGAGCTCGTACTCTTCACCACCGCACCGTTACAACGATCACCGTCGCGGCTTTATACCCGGAGCCAGCGACCGGGCACGCACCCACGCTCCCTCCCCCCTCGCGCTCGCGATCTGCCCGCCATGCTCGCGCCCACAACGCGCTCTCCGCGTACGGGTCACGACATGACTCCAACAGAACACACGCGATCACCCCGCGCGGCTCGCCAACGGCCTGCGGTCACACCCGCGCACACTGCGCACACTCGCACGGACACACCCGTGCTACACACACACACACGCACACACGCGCTACTCGCCGCGGACCCGATGCACCCGACCCGGCCAGCCCGCGCCCATACACGCGTTGGTCGTGTCCGGTGCATCGCTGCGGCTTATTTGCCCTAACATTCGCGCCCTGAGCCGCGGCTCAGAGCAGCCCGGCGTCCTCGACGTCGCCGTCGTCCACCAGCAAGGCCCGCTCCGCCGCCGGCGCCTTCTTCCACTGCGGGCACTCGCGCTTGAAATGCCCACGTTCAACGCACTTGTAGCAGCGGCCGCCCTGGTTCCCGCGGAAGCCCGACGCCTCGCTGCGCGCCCCGTCGTCGTCGTCCCGAGCTCCGCCGCGCTGTCGCTCCTGCGCGCGCCACTGTGCCGCCGTGAACATGAGAGCGCCGTCCGCTCGCTCGCCGTCTGCCTGTCCACGCCATCGGAGCCGTTCGTCGAACGCCTTCAGCCGCCCGAGTGCTTCCTCGAACGGCATCGTCGAAACGTCGCAAAACTGCTCGATCCCGGCCACCGCCGCGTACAAGCGGTCCGGCACGGAGTCGAGCAGCTTCTTCACCAACGCGGCGTCCTCCAGCGTCGAACCGAGCGCCGCGTAGAGAGCCGCCATGCCACCGAGCTTGCCTGTGAACTCGTCCAGCGTGTCGCCGCTCGCCATGCGCAGGAGCTCGAACTCCCCGCGCAAGGTGCCCAGCCGCGCCGCCCGTACGCGGTCCGCGCCAACGAATCATGCCTTCAGAGCAGCCCACACCTCCGCGGCAGTCTTCTTCGCCGCCACCTGCAGCAGGTCCTCTGCGAGCGCTCCGAGCAAGTAGGCGCGTGCGGGCTTGTCCTTCTTCGCGATGAGGGCGGCCGCCGCGTCCTCCGGCACCACCACTGCCTCCCACAGCCCGGCCGCATCAAGGTTCGCCTCCACCTTGATCGACCACGCCGTGTAGTTGTCGCCGGTGAGCAGTGGCACCGCCTGCGGCATCGACCCGCCCGCTCCGCCGGCGCACGGGACGATTGACATCGCCGGCGCGCCCTGAGCTGAACGTGGCTCTGATACCAACTGTTGGAACCGCCAACTCCTCGCTTCACTCCTCCTACCTCTCTCTGTCGCCGTAGCTCTCACCGAGGAAGAAGAAGATCAGAGGAAGAAGAACGAGTCGGGGACACGGTGGATTTTCCCGGCGCACGAACGCCAACACCCATGAGCTCGTACTCGTCACCACCGCACTGTTACAACGATCACCGTCGCGGCTTTATACCCGGAGCCAGCGACCGGGCACGCACCCACGCCCCCTCCCCCTCGCGCCCGCGATCTGCCCACCATGCTCGCGCCCATGACGCGCTCTCCGCGTACGGGACACGGCATGACTCCAACAGAACACACATGATCACCCCGCGCGGCTCGCCAACGGCCTGCGGTCACACCCGCGCACACTGTGCACACTCGCACGGACACGCCCGTGCTACACACACACGCACACACGCGCTACTCGCCGCGGACCCGGCGCGCCCGACCCGGCCAGCCCGCGCCCATACACGCGTTGGTCGTGTCCGGTGCATCGCCGCGGCTTATTTGCCCTAACATTCGCGCCCTGAGCCGCGGCTCAGAGCAGCCCGGCGTCCTCGACGTCGCCGTCGTCCACCAGCAAGGCCCGCTCCGCCGCCGGTGCCTTCTTCCACTGCGGGCACTTGCGCTTGAAATGCCCACGTTCACCGCACTTGTAGCAGCGGCCGCGCCGGTTCCCGCCCAAGCCCAACGCCTCGCTGCGCGCCCCGTCGTCGTCGTCCCGAGCTCCGCCGCGCTGTCGCTCCCGCGCTCGCCACTGTGCCACCGTGAACATGAGAGCGCCGTCCGCTCGCTCGCCGTCTGCCTGTCCACGCCGTCGAAGCCGTTCGTCGAACGCCTTCAGCCGCCCGAGTGCTTCCTCAAACGGCATCGTCGAAACGTCGCAAAACTGCTCGATCCCGGCCACCGCCGCGTACAAGCGGTCCGACACGGAGTCGAGCAGCTTCTTCACCAACGCGGCGTCCTCCAGCGTCGAACCGAGCGCCGCGTAGCGAGCCGCCATGCCACCGAGCTTGCCGGTGAACTCGTCCAGCGTGTCGCCGCTCGCCATGCGCAGGAGCTCGAACTCCCCGCGCAAGGTGCCCAGCCGCGCCGCCCGCACGCGGTCCGCGCCAACGAATCGTGCCTTCAGAGCAGCCCACACCTCCGCGGCAGTCTTCGACGCCGCCACCTGCAGCAGCAGGTCCTCTGCGAGCGCACCGAGCAAGTAGGCGCGCGCGGGCTTGTCCTTCTTTGCGATGAGGGCGGCCGCCGCGTCCTCCGGCACCACCACCGCCTCCCACAGCCCGGCCGCATCAAGGTTCGCCTCCACCTTGATCGACCACGCCGTGTAGTTGTCGCCGGTGAGCAGTGGCACCGCCTGCGGCATCGACCCGCCCGCTCCGCCGGCGTACGGGACGATTGACATCGCCGGCGCGCCCTGAGCTGAACGTGGCTCTGATACCAACTGTTGGAACCGCCAACTCCTCGCCTCCCTCCTCCTAGCTCTCTCTGTCGCCGTAGCTCTCACCGAGGAAGAAGAAGATCAGAGGAAGAAGAACGAGTCAGGGACACGGTGGATTTTCCCGGCGCACGAACGCCAACACCCACGAGCTCGTACTCGTCACCACCGCACTGTTACAACGATCACCGTCGCGGCTTTATACCCGGAGCCAGCGACCGGGCACGCACCCACGCTCCCTCCCCCCTCGCGCCCGCGATCTGCCCGCCATGCTCGCGCCCACGACGCGCTCTCCGCTTACGGGCCACGGCATGACTCCAACAGAACACACATGATCACCCCGCGCGGCTCGCCACTGTGCCACCGTGAACATGAGAGCGTCGTCCGCTCGCTCGCCGTCTGCCTGTCCACGCCGTCGGAGCCGTTCGTCGAACGCCTTCAGCCGCCCGAGTGCTTCCTCGAATGGCATCGTCGAAACGTCGCAAAACTGC
Source organism: Triticum urartu (assembly GCF_003073215.2). Classification (NCBI taxonomy): domain Eukaryota; kingdom Viridiplantae; phylum Streptophyta; class Magnoliopsida; order Poales; family Poaceae; genus Triticum; species Triticum urartu. The sequence continues at coordinate 697,689,439 of NC_053028.1, forward strand.
TCGATCCCGGCCACCGCCGCGTACAAGCGGTCCGGCACGGAGTCGAGCAGCTTCTTCACCAACGCGGCATCCTCCAGCGTCGAACCGAGCGCCGCAAAGTGAGCCGCCATGCCACCGAGCTTGCCGGCGAACTCGTCCAACGTGTCGCCGCTCGCCATGCGCAGGAGCTCGAACTCCCCGCGCAAGGTGCCCAGCCGCGCCGCCCGCACGCGGTCCGCGCCAACGAATCATGCCTTCAGAGCAGCCCACACCTCCGCGGCAGTCTTCTTCGCCGCCACCTGCAGCAGCAGGTCCTCTGCGAGCGCACCGAGCAAGTAGGCGCGCGGGCTTGTCCTTCTTCGCGATGAGGGCGGCCGCCGCGTCCTCTGGCACCACCACTGCCTCCCACAGCCCGGCCGCATCAAGGTTCGCCTCCACCTTGATCGACCACGCCGTGTAGTTGTCGCCGGTGAGCAGTGGCACCGCCTGCGGCTTCGACTCGCCCGCTCCGCCGGCGTACGGGACGATTGACATCGCCGGAGCGCCCTGAGCTGAACGTGGCTCTGATACCAACTGTTGGAACCGCCAACTCCTCGCCTCACTCCTCCTAGCTCTCTTTGTCGCCGTAGCTCTCACCGAGGAAGAAGAAGATCAGAGGAAGAAGAACGAGTCGGGGACATGGTGGATTTTCCCGGTGCACGAACACCAACACCCACGAGCTCGTACTCGTCACCACCGCACCGTTACAACAATCACCGTCGCGGCTTTATACCCGGAGCCAACGACCGGGCACGCACCCACGCTCCCTCCCCCCTCGCGCCCGCGATCTGCCCGCCATGCTCGCGCCCACGACGCGCTCTCCGCGTACGGGCCACGGCATGACTCCAACAGAACACATGCGATCACCCCGCGCGGCTCGCCAACGGCCTGCGGTCACACCCGCGCACACTGCGCACACTCGCACGGACATGCCCGTGCTACACACACACGTACACTGGCTGTACTGCTAGACGCCAGAGCAGATGGAGCGGCTGTGGCTGTCTTCTTTCGTGATTGCTTACGAGGCACAGGAGAAGGACTACGACGCGCCGGAGCATCCGGGGCGACGGCGGGTCTCTTCCGCCCTTGCTGGCGAGGCGGAGAAGGAGGAGGCTGGTGGCTGCTCGGGCGCGCCGGCGCAGGCGAAGAAGGAGGCGGAGTGCCGCCACGCGCCGGAGAAGGAGGCTGAGTGCCCTGATCGTAACTCGCCGGAGGAGGAGGCGGTGGAGGAGGCGGAGTGCCCTGACTCGCCGGAGGAGGAGGAGAAGGCGGAGGCATCCAGTTCGGAAGGTTGATGAGCTCCTTCCGCCATAGGCATGGAGTCTTCATACAAGAACCCAGCCGAGTCTCCCCTTCACCCGTAGGGTGGTCAAGCTGGAGGTCCTCAAATCCTTCTGTGATTTCATCCACCATCACCCTAGCATATCCTTATGGAATCGACCGGCAGTGAAAAGTTGCGCCAGGTTCAGGAGGTGCAACAGAGCCAACAGTCGCCTTGACTTTCAATTCCATCCACTGCGTCATAAGGTGGCAATGCTGAGACTCCGTGATAGCATCTACGGGGTAGCTAGCAGGAGCCGTGAAGACACACTCCTGAAGCAGCTCCGTGGAAGCCACGCTGCTTCTCCGCTTAGATGGCGAGGTAGCTTCAGGTGTAGGTTCGGCAGGTCGCGTGCTGTGAACTGCCTCTCGTTCCTCTAGTGCTTGTACCCTTGCGTGCAGCGCCTGTAGTTGGGTCAACTCCTTTTTCTTCTTCCTCTCCCAGCATTTGTACCCGCCTGCGTCAGGAAATCTAGCCGTCCACGAAAGGGAGCCTGGCGTGCCTCGTGTCCATCCGGGGTGCTCAGGATTCCCGAGGGCCTCTGTGAGCTCGTCGTTCTCTCTGTCCGGAACGAACGTTCCTTGCTGCGCCTTTTTGATATAGTCCTGAAGCTTCACGATGGGTGTGTTCAGCTGCTCGTCGGTCCAAACGCACTTCCCTGTTACAGGGTCCAATTTTCCCCCAACCCCGAAGAACCAGGTCCTGCAACGGTCTGGCCAGCGTCGCGTCTCTGGTTCGATCCCTTTATCAATGAGGTCATTCTCAGCCTTGTCCCACAACGGCCAGGCTTTCAGGTAGCCACCTGACCCCATGCGATGGTGATGCTTCTTCTTTGCAGCATTTTTCTTGTTTGTCGCTAACATCTTCGCTGCTCTCTCAGATTTCTTTTTGGTGACAAATTTGGGCCACTGATCTTTGATCTTCTCAAATCGGCCGATGAATTCAGGAGTCTTGTCTTGGTCGACAAACGATGATTTCAGCTCATTCCTCCACCTCCTGAATAGCTCAGCCATCTTCTTAAGAGCATAAGCCTTGATCATTGGCTTTTTAACTGGATTCTCCGGATCCTCCTCTGGCGGGAAGGTGAAATTTTCCTGCAGCACGGTCCAAAGATCAGCTTTCTGCCTATCACTGACATAAGACACCTGAGAGTCTTTGTCCTTAGGCTTCAACCATTGCTCGATGCTGATCAGGATCATGTCCCTCACTAGAACCCCGCACTGAGCATTAAATTTTTGCTTGGTCTGGAGGGGTTCAATCGGTTGGCCAGCACGATCAATTTCGATGATCGTGTACCTTT
>NC_053028.1:697693428-697837380 GCF_003073215.2 Triticum urartu
TTATGGAGGATGAAATAAAATGAAGAAAATTAATCATCGGATCTTAATCATAATTGTTGAAAAGTCTCACTGTTGCATGTATATATATATAGGTGGAAGCCTGTGAAGAGTTGCTGTCGGCTATGCAGTGCACAGACCAGTTGCTGGTACTAAACACTACTATGAGCAAGGATCTCATACTGGAGAGATTCACTAAAGACTTGTTCAACTACGAGACAGATAGTGAAGTGTTGGACGAAGCAAAATCTGAGGGTTATTCACCAATGCCTTTGTCGCTGTCGAGCACAGCCAATCAGAATTATCAAGATGCGGCAAAGGAATCTAGTGAGCCACAACCAGCAAGTGACACAGCACCTGAGGTGAACTCACTAATTAGGAATAATAACTTGCACTTAAGTACTGGACAACTAAAAGATACTGTGAGTTGGCTTTTCTGAATGACTGTTGTTTTGACTGGGTTGTTAAAAAACTAGACGATATTCCATATAATCAAAACAGAAATAGAGTACTCCCTCTGTAAATTAATATAATATCTTTTAGATCCCTAAAGTAGTGATCTAAAAGATCTTATATTAGTTTACAGAGGGAGTAAAAAACTAATAATGGTGGACGGAAGATGGCTGTGTGCATCTCATGATGCATAGGAAAGGATATTTACATCATCTAGAAGAGAAATGGTGCAAGAGGAACAGTTGAAGGAACAGAGTGGGAGAAGTCTGTAGGTTGTAAATATATTTTTCCTCGATATTTGCTGTACTTTCATTCTAGCGACATTAGTTATCTCGCCCCAACTTTCTGATATTGCATCTCAATACAAAGTCCTTTCTTTCTTGAAATTTACAAGAATGTTAACAGTGTTAATTCTTCTGCAGGTAATCCTACCAGGCTCTGTTGAGCTTTTTAATGACTCCCCACATATGCTCCACTTCCCTTTTGAACCCAATGAGTTGATCCCGTCCTCTCTGCACCTAAGAAATAATACAGATGCACATGTGCCATTTATGCTTATGAAGAAGAGCAATAACAAAGGGATGTGCTTCGTAAGGCTGCCACTGTATGGCATTGTGCCTCCGAGATCCACTTACACTCTCGTGGTGATAATAGATAAAAAGGAAAACCTACCAGAAGAAAGAGAAGATGAACTAATCCTTCGTAGCATTATAAATGGCAAGTGTAGCTGTACTGCCGTACGGCTTGCTTGCGAGGGACTCTTTGAGGAAGCCGAAAAGTCAGGAAATACTGTGGTGCATACAGTGAAAGCTGTTTATGCTCGGCAAGAAGAGACAACATATGAGGTGAGTTAGTTCTTGTAACAAAACATTTTTGCTCACCTGGGATACTTGCAGTAGTAGTATTGACTAAACATGCTAGTACTATATAGGGCTGCGAACCTGATTTTTCACAAAACAACATAAAATGCAGTGGTCATGTCAACAATAATGGGCCCTTGACTGACATAATTAGTCTCTCAAGTTTGCAAATAAATATACATTATTGTGGAGAAGATTTTCTTATGAATGGAAGTCCACGACCACAGCTTAAGTACCTGCCAGGTCATAAATATGGCTCATGACTATTTCAAATTTGTCAATTCGTTTCTGAAGCAATTATTGCCATTTGTCAAATGGGAAAAACTTAGTAATTAAATCTAGAGTTATCAGAAGGAGACTCTGAGATGAATTAGATTAGGAAGGAGAGAAACCTGAAACTCTTTGAGGACCCTCTCCTATTGTTTTCCTGTAGAAAAAGATAGGCATCCCACGTGAATTACTCTCTCCATTTCTTTTTACTTCGCATATTAGGTTTGTCTTAAGTCAAAACTTTGTAAGGTTTGACCAAATATATATTAAAAAATATCAACATCTACAATACCAAATAAATGCATTCCATGATGAATCTAATGATATCGATTTGATATTATAAATGATGATATTTTTTCTATAAACCTGGTCAAATTTTAGAAAGTTTGAATTAAGACAAACCTAATCTGTGAAGTAAAAAGAAAAAGTGAAACTACATTGAAGAGGCTAATTATGTTGTGGCATTGAAATATAATGCTGCTTCAATGGTGAGTTGACATGATATGCTGATTGATGTTTCTGTTTTTTCATGCATTTACGATGTTGCAGGCAATCCTGCCTCCAGTAAAGGTATGAACTTCTATTCTCTTCATTACATCTTTCTCCATTGAGGCGGTTTCTCTAATGCTCAACCAAGTTTTGTTGTATCAGATCATGCGTATGGATGATAATTACCATACTAGTAATATTTTCTGTCTAGATGCACATCCGTCGGAGCCATGGTGAGTGTGTAGCATTATATGGGTAGTAGAATATTTAAACATCTTTGTTCAAGTGAATGGATTGGATGCCATGATCTGCGTGTGCTAAATATATTCTCGCCTCACAGGATTATAACAAGTCACTGGAGCGGACAAGTTATCATATGGAGCTGTAACACACAGGCAAGTTAATGTGGTACTCCCTCCGTCCCATAATATAAGACCTTATTACATTACATATACTCATATATGGGATGTAATAAGGTCTTATATTATGGGACGGAGGGAGTATTATCTAAGAAGTTAATACTGGAGTAACTGATGAAATACTAATTTTGTTAATGATTGCCAATGTTTGCAATCAATAAAATCATATATTCGGTGATGTTCGATGTAAGTTGTAAGTCCCGTAACTAAATATTAAAGCTTTTGCTGACAGACTATTCATGGGAAAAAGTAAATGGTCATCACAAAATGCTCAATTTGTGCTGGAAGATGTACCATAGTTTTGTAATTACTTGTTTGTATTTACTGGCAGGAAGTGATGGTTTCTCGTAATGTCGGAATCGGACAAGGTATGCTCTCTGACTACATACATTTTTTTCCATCATACACTGATAATACTAATAACACCATTGGACATTTTCTGCAGTTTGCTCTATTAAATTCATTGCACGCAAGCAATTATTTGTTGTTGGGTTCACTACCGGTTCCATCCATGTTTACAAGTATCAAATTGGACAACTCAAAAAAATAAGACACATCAAGCAGATCTCTGTTGATAATGGTCTCCAATCACTAGCTGTTCACCCAACCCAATCGTATGTACTTTTAGTATTTCATAGGTTCATAAGCCTTTGGGACGGGGAGCGAGGGTGGAAGTTGGTAAGAACATTCACTGGTCACAGCGGGTTTGTAAGGCAAGTCACATTCAACCCAATGGACACCAACAGTTTTGCTAGTGCTTCGGAAGATAACACGATAAAGGTCTGGGGGAATTTTCTCATCCCCAAACAATATTTGACATTATAAGGATACATTTAACTTCCTACTAGACCTTAACTGCAAGCGCATATGCTTGATTTTCAGGTTTGGAATATGGGTTCACCTGAACATAAGTATACTCTATCTGGTCATTCTGGCGGAGTGAACTGCCTGGATTTTTTCATGCGTGCCGGGCAGCAACATTTGGTTACTGGCTCCAACGATATAAATGCCAAGGTTTGCTACTTCCTTAAAGAAATACACATACTATGCACATGACATTGTTAACAATGCGTGCTTTTATTTATTTATCAAAACAGATATGGGACTTGAAGGAAAGAATGTGTGTTTATACACTGAAAGCATTCATGTCTCCGGTTGTTTCTGTCGTTTCCCATCCCACTCTTCCAGTTCTAATTGCAGGTACAAAAGACGGCACTGTTCATTTGTGGAGCTCCACTGATTTCAGGTAATCACCAAAGTATGTCCTTGTGAGATACGTCCGCACCCCTTTATAACCTGCCATTCCTAACATTTGTACATGTGCTGATTTATAATGATATCAAGGATTGTGTGTGTTATTTATGTGTATCTTGCAGAGTTAACACCCACTAAGTATTTATTTGTTAGTTATAAATGTTAGAACAGAGACCTAATTTGATCAAAGTTGCTTATTGATACAATTTCACATATTATATAACTAAATTTGTGAGAATTAGTCAGTTGCTTCATATTCCCCAGGCGTATGAGAGTCCTTCATGTTAACAAGAGCGGATTTGTTTCTGGTCTAGCATGTTCTATGGGGTCGAGAAGGTAACCAATTTTTTCTATCATTGTATATTTTTTACTTCTAAGAGCATTGCATTGTTGCATGTCATTTGTTCTGAAGTACTTTCTCCAAAGCAGAATTTCGGAATATAGGTTCGTATTCACCCTTTCATATGTTCAGATAGAGTATACTTATGTGGTATACTCTCTATTTTTGTGGCGCCACATACTTTCTATTTTTTATATGTGGCACCACAAAACGTAAACGCGGGTGCACATGGAGAATTTCATTAAAAATGAAATATGGGAAAGTCTCATTTTTACTACAATCAGGTATTTGCAGTTGTTTATAGGTAACATACTGATATACTTTTTGTCCACTTTACTCTCTTCCAAGTTTCAATATTGTCTTGACTCACTATACCCTGGTTTTAGACCCTTGTTTTGCTGACATGGATACGTGTTCGGTGGTTTCATACACATCACCATTTTGAAGGGTGCCATCTTCTTCTATTCACTCCCATGTTACCTTTGACATGAACAAATGCTCCTAACCAGTGGGTCCACCTGGTCAGAGAGACATAACAGATGAGGTTGCTTCCCTGGGAAGCCATGGCGGCGATGAATTAAAGAGCTGACCAGTAGTGGGATGTTGTGAAACTTGCCTTGGCTTAAACAAAAATGAAACCATGGAGCATTGGAAGTTGTTGACAATGGGGTGGTGGTGATGATACATTAAAAACCGGTGACATGGCTGCCACACGTAGACAATATCTATGGTTATTAATGTATATACCTGAATAATACATGAGCGCTTTGTGAGTATGTCATGATTTCCTAGAAACTTGCCATCGGACACTCTCACTCACCCTTCCGGCATCGGCTCAGAGCTTTGTCACACACATCTCTATCATCCGCCTTCAGTCATTGGAGCATTCGGTACCAGGCAAGACAAACAAAATGCAATCATAAATAGAAAAGATTCGTAGCATGGAACCAATCATGAACATTAAGAGCTTTGAGGCTAGACATCCATCCAGCCTAAGTGGATTCCTCATGTATTCTTGCAAACGCCACAAAACAAACAGTATATTAAAGCACAAGGATTGCAACAGGAAGAATACATTTCTCAAGATGAATGCTTAATCCATCTTAAAATCTTCCTCGTGGCAATTGAAGAATTGAGACTGTGGTGATTCAAAACTACGGTGGTAGCTATGGAGATGACGATGGCGGCAGCGATAGGCTAGAGCAAGATTTCACAGGGAGGAGAGTCTTTTTGTTGGTGTGTGAAAGATGAGTTTAAAGGATCTAGGGGTACAGAATCTATTTTACTAGTGCAATGTTTGTCCATCTTACCAATTTGGTGCAGTGTAGTATATTTTTTCCTAGCCATCGGAATGTTGTTCATGGTTGCCCCCACATCATCAAATCCTAGATCCTCCACTGCGGTTAACTAAACACTATTGATACTTGGGTGGAGTGAAGTGTCAAACACCTGCAATATTTCGAAAACAAGAGACATTACATGTGTACTACAAAGGAAAACAAGAGACATTACATGATAGTATAAGAAAGGGATGTTCTTATCTTGCTTTTTGCATAGTACATAGATAATATGTTTCCATTTTTTTGTTGGTAATTTATCTAAATTTGCATTTTGTGGCACAGTGAATTAATTTACTGGGATATTTTTTAGATGTACAAATCCCGTGCATATGGACATATGTTCATTTATAATAGAATGTTCTGTGCTGGTTTAATCTATTTATGCTATTTTTGTGCATATACTTGTCTACATAAGTTATTCTCATTTCCTTATTTATTACGGCAAACATGTAAACCAACTATTCTTTATCTATTAGGGTTGTAATTGGAGATAATCAGACAGTGTCAATGATGGAGATCCATGGTGAAGAACCGGTTGCTAGAGATGGGAACAATGAAATTATATATGAACTACCGCGTTGGTGCACCTATCGTCAAAACAAACAATTTCAGCAGTTGATCCTGGGCGCTATTGCTATAATAGTGTTTCTTCTTTATGCTCTTCTTCGTCGTACGGAAGAGGAAGAGTTATTTTTTCGTGAAGACAATCATCTTTACTTTTCTTAATCCTGCGGGGAAAACTGTTGAAGACAATACAGTGCTCTTTTACATGGTATTCACAAGTATCTTACTTCATGTAGGCACTTAGTATATATGTGTCTAATGTGCATTCACCAAACAGAAATTTACAAGTGCTGAGTGCACGACTAGGGCTGAGTGAACCAAAGTCTGCATGGTGGTTGCGCAATTTGATCAGTTGTAGACGGTCTCCTCCATGTTTTCCTTGCTGCTAGTACGATCTCTCGCATGTCTGCACTTCAGAAAATGGTGCCCACCATCTCCATTCAGTCTGTTGCTGAGGGGGCAGACCGCGTCCACATTCATGCCGTGTCATGGATGATTTCTTCGTAAAGGCAGGCTCTTGTAAATAAAAATGTAAAAATGTATTGATCTTACTCTGAAGTTGCAGCTGCCATACTGATTGCCAGAACAAAGGTGCATCTTTTGTTGGATTTGCTAAAGTGGATTAGAGCTCGCAACCTCATCTCAGCCAATCCGATCCGACCCACTTTTGCTTGTTTGGTAGGGTGCATGAGCTCACATGAGCTATGCTCAACTGATGCAAAAAGGGCCCTCAACTATGTTCATTTCATGCACCCCAGAGAGGGTGCATGGAGGCAGCCATGCTAGCATCGACCCTCGTCCCCACCCATCAGACCACATCCAGATATGTTTGGATTTTATAAACGGTTCACAATTTCAAATTTTGTTTAAATTTTCCAAAAAAAATCAGAATTTCAAATTTTGTTTAAATTTTTGAAAAAGTTCAGAATTCCAAATTTGTTTAAATTTTCGAAAATATTCAAAATTGTTTACATTTTCAAAAAATGTTTAGAATTTCAAAAATCTTTTAAATTTTTAAAAAATTCAGAATTTCGAAAATTATTTAAATTTTTTAGAAGTTAAGAATTTCAAATTTGGTTTATTTTTTGAAAAAAAATCAAAATTCAACTTTTTATCTTTTTTCAAAAAAGTTCTCACTTTCAAAATATGTTTAACTTAAAAAACAGAATTTTAATATTTATTTAAATTTTCAAAAAATGTTTAGAATTTCAAATTTTGTTTATATTCTCAATAAAAGTTCAGAATTTCAAAATATGTTTAATTTTTTTCATGTTTTCTCAATTTTTTTCACCGTTTAAAATAATTATTTGGAATTCGAAATTGTTCAGCATGTCTAAACCCATGCAGGTCGCCAAACAAAGGCACAACTTAGCATGTCTCAGCGCATACACCACTGCCAAACAACAGCAAATGCATGGACTCAGCATGTCTACACTCAGCATGTATGAGAGGAGAATAACTAGGCTAGGTCCATACATGCTACCAAATACACCGTAAATTCTCTAGCTTGTTTAATGTGAGGTGCTTCTTCACCCACAATCCAATGTTTTTTTTGTGAATGACCCCCAATCAAATGCTGGCAATGTGACCTCACCTTATGTTTGTCTCCCACTCCCTCTGCCCAGTGTGTCATGGCTGAGTTCGTATCCCTGCACGTGTCAGGCGTACGTGCTACGTTGCTGGGCAGGCGACCACGAGCTTTGATCTTTGGTGGCATTGAATGTAGGTAATGCTCCGGGTATTTTCCCCGACGCCTTCACATCTTTGAGAGCTTTATATGTAGTACTAAATCACTAGATCGTCGATGGCGCGCGTTGCCGCGCCCGTCCATTTTTGCAATAGAATAAAAATAGTTTTTCATAAATATTGTACATAAATAAAGTGCAAAAAGGCGGCTATGATTTTTTTATCAAAATTTAAATTGTACCAAAAAGTTACAAATTGTTGCACTACTCAGCCATACCGAGTAATGTATAGAACCGGAGAAACAACACTACGAATTTATCTCACATATCATAGATCAAATTTTTGATAGAACACTACATAGAAGCACTTAGTAGTAATACCCTAGTATGGCATGCCATATATCAACATCATAAAGTACAGGGACCGAGCCTAGGCAACTAAGGAAAACTTCATTATCATCCCTACTATGGTGCTCTTTTTGCATTCGTGTGTGAAGTAAATTTATACACAAAAGCCAAATCGAAAAGGTAGCTTGAAGCCAAATTGCCTAACTTCGAATATACGTATTTATTCTTTGTAGGTAGAAGAAGTAGTGTTGATATAATCTAATATATGACATTAATATTTCGCATGTGATAGAACGGCAAATTTAGTTTCTCAAACTCATGCAAGGAAGTTATTAACATCATACTGAATTTAGATCAGCAGCAAGTTATTCAAATTTGTAGAAGACCCACAATCGAGCATACACCGGATGCAGCAGATGGTTAATAATTCTTTCTCCGCCCCAAGGACTTGGCGATTGTAACTGCAACAAATTAAATTTGGAAAACATCATAAGCATGAGCCAAAACTGATTACAAACACTAAGTTACGAACAAAGCAAATACCCAAGATCTGCTCACCACAAGACAATGGAATTGTAGTGAAGGAAAATCTACGCAAATTTGAAGGTGAAAAGGCAACTTCGTCGATAAGAATAGCACATGTACCACAAAGTGTAAGAAAAATATAATGTGAGATGATATAACTCATTTCAGAAAGGTAGAAGTTTTAAAATAGTACTTGTGATTGAGGATGCACCTCATAGATGGCGGACTCTGAAACAATCGAACCAGTGCACAATAGCAGGCATGCTTGCTAGAACACAAATAGTGAAGAATATCGTTGTGGCATCAATCCCCATTCACGAGAAGAGATCATGCAAAAAAGGGACACGACAGAAATTTACAACATTCTAATGCAAGCAACTACTGTTATGCACAGAATTCCAAGAATGGAAATGTCGTTTTTTTAAGTATTCTTCTAGTGGAATATGGAATATCATTATGGAATTCTTTGCATCCACACAAGTGCTAAGTGCATACATCCTAGTCTGCTCAGTTGATTGAGTGTAGCTACAAAATAAGCTTGATTCTTGGACCTAAATTTGCTGTCAGTTTATAAGAGCTAGACCATTTGTGCGACAATAAAGTGAAAACATCAGCCCTTTGAACCATGAAACTGGAATACCTCCTCTCTGCTCACCTGAAAGTAACAAACAATAAATCAATGAAAAATCTTAGTATTACAAAAAGATAAACTTCCAGAGGTGAAGGAAGAGCCGCGTGGATGTGGCGCAGAAGCATGGTGGCCATCGCGCCTGGGAACACCCAAGCCGCGGAGCAAGCTGACGAGTTGTGGCGAGCGCCGCTGCCATTAGCTCACTTGCCTGCTTTTCCTTTTTCTTCTGCAAAAGCTTTTCGAGCATGCAAACATGTCCAGTTAGATTCTTTTCCGTGTCAGAATATTCCTCGTGAAGGTGCAGAAATAAGTCACTTCGATGCCACTTCACCATAGAAATTTCAGATATCTCATAAGAACCAAATTTATTTCGCAATTAATGTGTTCGGAATGTTCATCATGTCTCTCATCACCAAACACCTACAGTAAAAAAACACATCACTTGCAACTTACAAATATTCTTGATATTGAGGTCCATAGTATTGTTCAGGATCGTTTCACACCATGACTCGGAACACAAAGAATTAATATCGTTTTTACATACAACCACTTCTCAGATTAAAGTAACCATTGATTTGTACGGCCATCTTAGAACTTTTTAAAACTCTGAAGGTTTGAGAAAAGGGACCTTCGTTGTAGCTGATCCGCCTCCATTAAGAATAACGATATATTCTTGATATTGATGTCCATAGTATTGTGGCATCTATGATCAACTGTACGAGATTGGCATAAACTATCTGAGCAGTGAGATATTGATGACCACCTCCAAGAGTAATGATATATTAATTTTAATAGGTTGAGAACTCTACAGCAAAGCTTGAGCCCCTGAAAATATCAGATTTCTTTACACTTCAAATAAAATCAAACACTACAAGTTGGACGGAAAGTAAGTGTGACAGCTCACACCCAAAATCCCCCATAGTTCTGCACCAACTGCTCAGCGTCCGACCACTTCAAACTTGCAGCGCAATCGTACACACACGCACGCACGCACCCACGCAATTGCCGCTCGTTGTGCTTAACCTCGTCCTAATCGAAGACGGAAAGAGAAACGGGGAAGCGGGAGAGGGAGAGATATCGAGATCATACGTGGCCCTCAAACATCGTCGAAGTCGAGGGGCGGCCGACGGCCGAGTGCGGGCGCCTTTGTTTCCCGCTCGACTCGCCATCCCTCCATCCTTCGGTTCTCATCTCTCATCTTCCTCTCCCCTTTGATTCGACAAGCACAGAACATCGAAACACAAAGGTGAGGTGGTACAGGCGGCAAGGCCAGTGGGAACGATCGAGGAGGAGATGGTTGTGCGCTCTCTCTCGACGGCGGCGGACCTAGGTTACGCATTGGGAGGGGTGGAGCTCTCGCGCAGTCCTACGGCTGGATCGTGGTTTCCTCAAAGCTACATGGGCTGCAATCCGGGTGCCAGGCCCGATTAACCAGAATTCTCAGATTTTTCTGCGGGAGTAGCTTTCCTTAAGGACAGACGATCAGTTAGCATTCGGACGGCCAATCTCATGCGATCCAATGGACGAAAAGGCACATGGTCTGAGATAACTCGGAAGTGGTTCAGTTATACTGTCCTTAATATCTCAGAACAATTAATAATACCTTAATATCCCACACAAATGCAGCAATTAATACTTCCTGGGTGTCCTGATGGGCTGCAGGACAGTCATGGGTGGATTGATGGGGGTGCGGGCCGGTATTAATTTTCCTTTGTGATCAATTAAATGGCTGTTGGTAGTAGGATATTTATTCCCGTTTAAAAAAATCCATTTGGAGAATAATAATAAAGGAAACCATGGCACTTTCTGGAAATCCTGATCCCTGTTAGCTGCACTTCGTTATCTTCTGCATGGCAAGTGCATGCAAGAATTTGTCACTACGTGCAATTTCTGCTCGTTAGTTGGTATCTCGCTCCTCACATGCAAGACTGCAGTGTAGACCCATCGTCAACCTACCACTTGAAGAACCAACAGGACAAGCTAGGTCGCAATGGCATCAAGCTTTCCCGACAACCATTCACAATATTGGTGTTGGAGGAGTCAGTGAACTATTCTACATCTCTATGTTTTTTCACAAGAAGCTACATACGTCCATGGTTGGGTTCAGCTAGCTATGCAGACGAACAAAGTCGCAAGAATTAGAGCTACGGGGTGAATAAAGAATAGTCTGCATGTTGCATTTAAAAGATGATGGGTGCCTTCACGTCCTGTCAGCCATTTACAGTAAACGAATGGAGCCAGGCTGAAAAAGTTTATGATGGTCCCGTCGTTTAAAAACTGACATGCTGTCGTGCCAGAACCCAGTCCACACCGTGTGCTACCTCGCGGGTGGCCGTTGGGGCTAAGATGCTGGCCACGAGCAGAGTTCAATGCGTGTGTTGCGTCGCGGGGCACGACTGCATGTGTCAGCTGGGAATACGCGTCTATACCGTTTGCTATACGCAGAGGAGAGATCATTATACGACGGAAGTGTATTTAATTAGCACGAATCGCGCGGCAACGTGTGGCGTGGATACCGACCGACCGCGCGTGATGGCATGTCCACTCGCCATTATTCGGACCAAATCAGCACATTTTAAAGACGAGGGACCAAATCTGCACTAGGCGATAAATTTAGGGACAACAAATTTACTTATGTAAGCACTATTGGAATCGAGCAATTTGCCAAGGGTCATAAATGTTTGGCAAAAAGTACACCGAATGTTGCACTGGTATAATGGAAAGGCCCCAATCGCTCGCTAGCTCAAATGAGCTCGCATGAACAGTAAATTTTAAACAATAATTAAATAACATTCAAAAAAATCTCAATTTTTTCTGTGGTAAACTTTAACAAATGTTTTTAAGAGCTTGCCAAATTTTTACTTCCTAATGACATTTGTGGAAGTTGCAGAAAAAAACAAAAACAGTACTCCAAGACGTTTTTGAAAATTGCATTTTTGGAGCATTGATTTTTTTTTCTACCAGTCCCACAAGTGTGATTTCATTTCATGCTGAAATTTTGCAAGCATTCAGAACATTCGTCAATGTACCGCACACAAAAAATGTCATGATGTATTTATTTTTGATTTTTTAATGATTTTTCTGTTCATACGGGCTCATTTGAGCTCAAGGTGAGAATAGTCCTGGTATAGTGGTCTTTTCCAAATTCTTTTCGTTGGACACTTGCAAACTTTTTTGCCTAGTGTCGTAAATGGGTAATCGGTAAAGTAAATGTGATTGACAGCCAGCTGACGGAAACAACACCTACTGCATGTTCATCTGACCGACACTCGACAAACACAAAACCACAATCGGGAGCCACGTGTCCACCAATTTTGTCGAGTGCACTGTGGCCGACACTCGGCAAACGTCCTCAAGCATCGCAAAAAGCTTAAAGTCTGGTTGAGCCGTTGATGACTTGACACTCCTAAAAAGAGACTCCCTACAAAAAAGGAGAAAGAGACCGAGAAGGGGAGCTTTGACTCATAGGCCTATTGCTCCTCTTCTGCCCGACCCACAGCAAAACTGAGTCCACGCTGAGCTCAGGAATCGATGTACAAGTACACCGGCATCCCCGGCTCCGACGTCATGCGCAGCCGCGCCGACGGGCAGCTAGTGGCCGTCACGTACATCCCGCGAGGGGAGCAGGTGGACGAGGCCGTGCGGCGGGAGATCATGAGGCACCGGTCGCTGCGCCAACCCAGCGTCGTCCGCCTCAGGGAAGTCGTCCTCACCCCGACGCACCTCGCCGTCGTCTCGGAGCACGCCCCCGACCTCCACCGGCGGGTCCGCGACGCCGGCCGGTTCGGCGAGGACGAGGTCCGCCGGGTCAACTCCTCCATTATTGGTTCCTACCTACCAATTCTTTCGCCATGGCGTTCCTTTCTTTCCACCAACCGTCGAAGCTTTTGCCATTTTTTCAGGCGCGTCTGCTGTTCCGGCAACTGGTATCAGGAGTCAGCTACTGCCACTCCATGGTACAGACTAGTACTCTTCCACTGCCAATTACAGCTTCTTGTGGAAACAATGGAGGTAGCTAGGCTGGGAGTACTGAAACTGTGCCGTCTAAATTTTTGGTAGCAAGTCTGCCACCGTGACCTGAAGCTGGAAAACATTCTGCTGGATGGGGGCTGCGCGGGGCCTCCTCGCCTCAAGATATGCGGCCCTGGCGTTTCAAATGTACTCAAAGATAGAGAATTCGTTTTCACTTCTGCAATAGTCTACACCCTTCGTTCGGAATTACTTGTCACAAAAATGAATGTATCTACAACTAAAATACATCTAGATACATTCATTTCTTGGACGAGTAATTCCGAACGAAGGGAGTACATCATACTTGCTCTGCTTAGAGTTAGATGTCAAACTCGGAGTAGTACTTTCTGCCTGAACCTCTGTTGCTTCATTGGTTCGCAGCGTCAGTCGCAGCCGGGAGCGCCCAGAGCGTCTGACCAAACACGTGTGTACATCGCTCCTGAGGTTTTTCAGCAAAGGGAATATGGTGGCAAGGTACACATACATACATACATATTGGAATTCAGTTCAATGTTAATATGTTACACATACATACATGGATTCGATTGAAAGTTCATACAATCGGGAACTATTTCTCTGTTAATTTCTCAATGTAGATCGCCGATGTGTGGTCCTGTGGAGTGACCCTCTACGCCATGCTAGTCGGTGCCTACCCCTTCCAGTGTCCTGACGACGAGCCAATAAATTTTAGGAAGATAATTCAGGTTAATTTCTCTGTTTCAGCATCTAACTCTCAGTTCCATCTCTATCCATTCTGATCACAAAACTAACGAGAACTTCATATTGCCAGAGGATACAGAGCGTGGAATACTCAGTTCCAAATGACCTGCACCTATCTGCCGAGTGCCGGGACCTCATTTCCAAGATCTTTGTTGCTGACCCAGCTGCTGTGAGTACCTGCTATGTGTATGCAACATTGTTCGAGGAAGTACATATATTTTTGCATAGTGTTATATTATTTCCTTTCAGATACTACTACCGAATAACTATCGTGCTGATTATGAAATACAGAGAATCACGGTGCCTGAGATAAGAAACCATCCATGGTTCTTGAAGAATCTCCCGGCTGATGATAGCACAATGAGCACCGAGGAGGCAGAGCAGCCGACGCAGAGCATGGATGAGATGATGCAGATCCTAGCACTGGCAGAGGCACCATATCTACTGCCGATGACATAGAAGAATTTGTAGATTCAGACCCCTATATTGACATCACCACACGCTAGTACACCTCATATATATTTGATATATTTTCAAACAAATTCCATATGTTACAAGGTATCAAATCTCAAAACATCATAGCAGCAGGAAAACTATATAGCTACAATAACTTGACCACAAGATGGCCAGAAGGGGATAAATTTGAGGTTATCGCTAGTTGGGCTGCCCATGCTTTGATTTCCCCCAAATTGTTACTCTTGTTGCTCGTGATGGTTTTCATTCTTTTCAATATTGCACAACATTTAGCTTACTGGATTAATTAACCATGCTGTTGTAATATTGCTTGAATATCTCGCTAATATGAGAACTGGTTGGTTATGTTGAACAATGTTTAATTTGTGAACCATTTAAATTACTGGACATCAGATCAGTTCTATGGCTACTGCTCACAAGTGCACGTTTACCACATAAAAAAGCATGGTAAACACTTCCAATTTATTTACCCGAATCACTAGAAAAAAAAAAGTACCTTTGCCAAAGGCTAGGTAAGCGTAATCCCTCTGCTCGCCACAAGGCATGATCATGACTCATGAGGAGGCATGCAAAAAAGGACCGATGAGAGCTTTGGTGAGGTACGTGCACCCTATTTTTAATTTTTTTTATATAGACAGATATAACTTTTAAACCGAGTGTCCAAATTACAAGTGTTTCCACCATTGCGTTAAAATAGCTTTGAAATTAAATACCATGTTGCCCATGTTACCATGTGTGTACTTCACATGTTAAGTACTCACATTTTTTTATTTGCAAACAATTAAGCCAGAGCCATTGGCACCATTTTAATTTTAGTTCTAAGACATGAACTTTGCAATTATTGATAATTGTATTCATTAATCGATGCTAGGGCTATATCCTCCTTTTTGATAAAAAAAAGTGTGAATCTGTAATGCCTTCCGCATCCCCATGTATTATAAAATGCTAAGCATCATTTATAGTTATACTAGCAAAAGGGCGTGTGCGTTGCAACGTGATAATAAAATTATGGTCTTCAAGTCAAGTTCCAAATATTCACATTGCATACATATACATGTATTTAAATATTTGTGCACCAATCGGTGTACATGTGGACGTAAGACATGTGCATCCTAACATGCTTAGAATGGATTTGATGTTGTACTTGATCCTTGATGCATGTATGATTTTATACATCCTCGATGCGTGTGTGAGAAGGAAAAGAAAAGGTCAGTCTCACGATGATTGAAAAAAATGGAGGGCCCTCTGACGTATGTTCACTTTTACGGATGGCGGGGTGGGTAATCCACTTTAACTTTAGGGGCAGTTTCGATGACAGACAAAAAATTCAGAGAAACAATTAACAACGAGTTTATTTTCACTTACAGGTGGCGTGTGGATAAATTACTTCAATTTTAGGGCCAATTTCGATGACAGACAAAAACTCAGATAATCAAGTAATGAAGAGTTTCTTCACTTATGGGTGACATTATGTGTAATTTATTATGGGCATCTTAGGGTAGGTGGATGGACCAAAAAAGCAGAGAAACACACCATCCTTTTTTTAGTAGGTATAGGTATAGGTATAGATTTATGGGTGGCGGAGTAGGTAATTTACTTCAACTTTACGGGGCAGTTTCGATGACAAACGAAAAGTTTAGAGAAACAATTAGCGAAGAGTTTTTTCACTTACAGGTGGCGGGTGGGTAATTTACTTCAATTTTAGGGGCAGTTTTAATGATAAACAAACAAATCATATAAACAATCAATGAAGAGTTTTTTCACTTACGGATGACATGATGGGTAATTTATCCAACTTTATGGACAATTTAGTGTAGGTGGACAAACCACAAACTCGGAGAAACGCACCGTTCTTTATTATTAGGTATAGATTTGCTTAAAAACTGAAATACGGTTCCATTTTTAACACGTTGTGAGTAGGACTAGCTGAGATACGGTTCATCCATGCTTTCTTCCTTCGCTTTTCTCATACTTTGCTAAAACATCTCTAAAAAGAATACCATCAAAGTCTAATATACAACCCTGAATTACGAAACCCTCTACTTTAAATTCTTAAACTACCAAAAGCAGACAAGAAACAACCTTGGACAAGTTTTTGACTGGTCAACGGTATTGTTAGCCGCCATGTCACCCATGTCCACTTAACCCTATAAAAATAATTATGTTCATCAAAACTTTTTGAACTTTACCAAAATGAATATGAGGGTAGTGTGGATTTTGAGAGTTTTTTTAAAAAATCTGGGCATTTCCATTTTTGGTTAAATTTTAAACCAAATAGACTCTAAATTTTAATATTATTCCATATTTTCTATTCAAAAAAAAACTTTATGAAAATTTATCAAATTGAATATATCAGTAGTTTTGATTTTTTTTGGATATTTGTTTTCGAAATTTTCTGACAACTCTCCTTTTTTTGTCCATTCTTTTGACAAAGTGGCTCTAGATTTGAATTTTTTCCAATTTTTTCCTATTGAATACATGTTGGAACTTTCCTAGATTGAATATGAGGGTAGTGTGCGTCTTTGAGAATTTTATCAAAAGTTTATGGGCACTTTCATATTTTAGCCAAAATGGACCCAAAATGGATCAGAGTTTAAATTTACATTCTATTTTTTATTCAAAAAACTTGTTGAAAATTGCACAGATTGAAAATAAGGGTACTTTGGCCTTTTGATATTATTTTCGAAAATCTCTGGGCACTTTCCTTTTTTTGGCCAAAATTTTCAAAATGGTTGTGGATTTAAATTTTGTTCCAATGTTTTTGTGTTCGGCAAAACTTTTTGGAACGTTTCCAGATTGAATAAAGAGGGTAGTAGGATTATTTGAGTATTATTTCAAAAATTCTAGGCACTTTCATTTCTTGGCCAAATTTTGACCCACAATAATTCTGAATTTAAATTTTCATTCTATTTTTCTAGTGAGAAAAAGTTGTAAAAAAATTCCTAGATTGAATATAACAGTAGTATGGATTTCGGGTTTTATTTTCAAAAATTTCTTGGCACTTTCCATTTTTGTTCAAATTTTGACTCTAAAAGGCTCTTAATTTGAGTTTTTGATCTATTTTTTTTCTATTCGACAACACTTGTTGAACTTTCACAGATTAAATATAAGGATACTATGGATTTTGGAGTTAAATCCAAAAAACCACCACAATATAGGTGTCGTTATAAAAAAACACCACTTTACAATCTGTGACACAAAACACCGCCGCAACACGCAAGAAACACTAATCCTAAGTGCTAATTGATTTGATTATGTCACTAACTGGACAGACTCGTCCATTGGGCTGAGTCAGCAAAAAAGTGCCACATAGACATGTTGACTTGGTCTTCTTCTTCATCGCCCTTTCTCTCCGTGGCATTTCATCAAACACGTCTTGAGTGGGCACCACCATGACGCTCATGGTGGTCATGGCGGACAGCAACCAGAACCAGCAGCCTCTGAGGTACTGGTTCCTGTACTGGAGCGGGGCGCCTCCTCAATGCAATTATCACCGCGCCGGCCGTCGTAGTCCCACGACTGCCAGTTGACTGCGCCGGTGAACAGAAGCATCACTCCTCCAACTCCTTATGCGTCTCATAGCCGTGCGTCCTCCCGACAGTCCCTGACATGGGTCTTGCCTATCGCGCCCATCCAAGAGTTGTTGTTGCATCGTCCAAGCTGGTCCCTTTGCCCGACACACACAAACCACCGGTGTCATGTTCACACTCAAGGTGACCCACTACGTCCCCGACCTCGACGCGGAGCGGGGGCACGGCGAGGTGCTCCGCCACGTGTGCGGGTCGCCGCATTGTACGCCATGCGCTTCCACTCCATCCTCCTGGCCGGCGGCGGTGAGGACGCTTGCGTCCTAGAGCTCGTGGATATCGGGTCACCCCACGATGTCCTCCACCACCGGGGTGGCCTCCAAGAGCCTGTGCTTGCCGAGGTGGCCGCGTGGTGTGCCCACGGAACTGGCAAACCTCCACGCACGCACCGTCGCGCACCTCAACATATTTTTGCCAACTCAGCCTAACTAACGGATCCGACCAGTTAGTGATGTCATCAAAGCAATTAGCATTTAGGATAAGTGTTTTTGCCACTAGCAGGGTGACGCGCGTGGTACTTGTTGTCACAAATTGTAAAGTAGCGGTTTTCTGCTAATGACGCATGTATTGTGGTGGTTTATCAATTTAACTCGGATTTCTTTTTAGAATGTTTTTAAAAATTTCTAGGCACTTTCATTTTTGGCACATGGGTGACGTGGCGCCTGACGGGACTGTTGACCAGTCAAAAACCAATACATGGCCGGTTTTGACTGTTTGAGGTTCTAAAATAGATGATTTCATAGTTCAAGGTTGCATATTAGACTTTGGTGCTAGTTCAAGGTAGTAATATGGATTTCTCTCGAAATAATAAAGAGAATGATTCACCGGAGCTTTGAGAGCCAAAAGTCATTTCTCATCTGAAGTCCTGCGTCTTCCATTCTTTGTTGATTTTTATTTAGCTTGACCTGAGAAGATGCACACGCATTGCTAATTCATATGCTCGCCTGCGAAGAAGGTATACATTTGTGTGTTGGAAGAGACAAAATCACCAGACCAAACTATTGGCTTGACTTTCCTGTGTAATTTAAATGCAATGGAGTGCAGCTACAAAGCAGCACAGCACCATTTATCCATTCCATAACCCGGATATGCTTGATACCAGTTGAGTGCGCCCAACTAACAGCCACATATTACTTTGTTGATTAATGCTAGTTGCCACTGAAGTATTATACGTACGCCTTTGGCTTTAGCGTGGCTAACTTAACTACACTATGCCCCATGCAACTTGCCCAAGTGCCAAGTTCAAATTCGAAAGAAAAATAACTTGACAAAGTTCCAACCGGCCATATGCGGCCCAAAACCGCGGGCCCTACCAAGCCTGCAAGCACAGGTGGACGAGTGGACGTAGGCTACGACAGGAACGACGCGTTAGCATGTGGATGGAATTAAATTATGGCGAAGGGATCTAGGTGGTGACACTGACAGACGCGCTTCCCTTTTTTCTGGGCATCTCACCACATGGA
This sequence comes from Triticum urartu, assembly GCF_003073215.2. Classification (NCBI taxonomy): domain Eukaryota; kingdom Viridiplantae; phylum Streptophyta; class Magnoliopsida; order Poales; family Poaceae; genus Triticum; species Triticum urartu. The sequence goes on from NC_053028.1 coordinate 697,712,859, forward strand.
CCCAAGCGGAGGACTCAACCCAGCCTCTCCAGTCAGGTCAACATACCACCCTTCTTCCTCCTCGGGCTGGCTGCTCCGTATAAATCTACACCAGCCGGCGGCTATCTAGAAATTCATCTCGCTTCTCTCCCCCCAGCAACGATTCATCTCGCTCCCCTCTTCTCTGCAAGGATCCCTCGAGTATTCCCCTCAAGGTCAGTGCCTAATTTTGTGAATCTTGAACTGATTATTTTGAGTGCTGGTAGATCCGGTGAAGTTTCACCTCTTTAATTTAGTCTTGCATACGGAAACAGAGGAGAACTTAATCCGCATTCTGTGGCTCCTCGTGTTTCTCAGCTCCTCAGAAATGGCGACCGGAAGTAATAGTAGTAGCCAAGAGAGCAAGCAGCCAGGCCCCGAGCTGCCGAAGCAGCTGCCGTTCGATTTTCTCAAGAAAATCACCAACGATTTCGGCGAAGACAGAAAGATAAGCGGAAGCCCCTTTGGAACACTCTACAAGGTTTGATTTCTCCCCTGCTGTTTTCCTCTGCTTCCGCTTAATTTAGGCTATGCTACTAATACAGAGCATACATATGTGGTTAAACAGGGGATTGTGCCAGATGACGGCAGAGTGATTGCCGTGAAGAAACTTCAGGAGAACGCGCCAATGCCAGCAGATAAGCAGTTCAACAGAGAGGTCCAGAATGTGATGTCCCTCAAGCATGAGAACATAGTGGAGCTTGTCGGGTTCTGCTGCGAAACGCAGAAGAAACTGGTGCAGTTTGATAAGAGATACATCCAGGCGGACATCACCGAAAGCTTAATCTGCTATGAGTATTTACCTAATGGGAGCCTTCAGGAGAATCTTTTTGGTATGTGAACAGCATATCTTGCCTTTCTGTTTCAGTCCTTAACACGGTTGCATTCCAAGCTGGAGCTAGGAAATCACATGCTTACGATGTTATCTTTGTAACCTGATATGCAGAGCCCAAAGGGTCCACTAAACCAGAAATTGGTTGGGACGTACGCTTCAAAATAATCAAGGGGATTTGCCAAGGCTTACGTTTTCTACACAAGTTGGATATTCCCATTGTCCATATGGATTTGAAGCCTGAGAATATACTGTTGGATGCAAATATGGTGCCAAAGATAGCGGATTTTGCACTCTCAAGGGTCTTTGGCCAAGAACAAACCAGACTCTGTACGCAAACAGTTGTCGGATCATAGTAAGCTCATCATGAAATTTCATTACATAAGCTGGTCATTAGTTACATCATATATTACCGTTCCCCAATCCAATTTTTCCCGATTTAACTTGTGATGTTAATTCCATCCAGTGGGTACATGGCCCCAGAATATCTTTACAGAGGTGAAATATCAGCCCAGTCAGACATATACAGTTTAGGCCTAGTGATAATTGAGATCACCACTGGAGAGCAGAATCCTCGCGAAAAAGACCAACCATCTGCAAGAAGTTTTGTTGATAAAGTAAGAGAAATTATTACTCGGTTATTTCAGAAGGGAAGCATATTTCATACATTTTGTATGTGCATTATAACTAAGCATCTTGATTCCGCTTCTGTAGGTGCGTAAAGAATGGACGCTGGAGAACATAACATCCAAATATTCATCACTGGATCATGAAAGCCTCCAACAAGTTAAAACATGCATTGATATCGGGTCAAACTGTGTTGAGATTGATAGGACAAAAAGACCTCGCATAGAAGAAATTGTTGACTCGCTCAATGGACTACGTTCAAGCCAAAAGGTTACCGAGGTAATATTACAGAGTGCAAATTAAGAGGTTCTACTGTGAGATGATATAATTTAATTTTTTTATAGAAATAACTTCTTTTGGGAACGTTGATCACTTCATTTTCTATGGTAACTAAAAGCTGATAAGTGCCACTTTCCTCGGAGATGTTGCCTATGCACACATGTTTTAAGTAGTGAAATTGCACTCATATTCATGAAGATGCACTATGTTATATGTTAGGTACATTCATATGTTTTAAATTCTCCCAAAAAATGAATTCATTAGTTCGTTATTTAGGTTGCATCATATATATCACACGTCTATATTGCACTCGACATATAGAAAAAATGTTTTGAATAAGATATATGCAACCTGGCCATTATATGCATAATCTTGTTTATAATACTGGTGTCAACTAAATGCACAATTTACTTTGTTGCTTCTCATTTCTAATGCATAACTTACGGTATTAATTAAACATATATTTTCTAAGTAAATCAAACATCTGGATAAGCATATATATAGTTTACTCTGGAAATTTCAAATGATTCTAACATGCTATATATATGAACTTCCAGGTCTCCCGTCCGCCTACAACTGGCAAGAAGCTAATGGGCTCCATTTTTGGTCTGAAGAAATGAAACATGCACGCCCTGTTACTGCTGGAAGATTGTAACTTTAATTTGGAAATAGGAGCCTTTGTTGCCATCTCGTCTTGGAAGCATTTAAGTGTAATTTTCTTATGTGTAATATGTCTTTTTATTACTATTAGTCAACTACCGCAGATGCAATAGTAGTTTTCATGTTGTCTCTGTTTATGGCAGCTTGAAATAAGAATCTGTTTCTCTAGCCTGCAAAGTTGACTAAGATGGCACTCCCTCCAGTCTTTTTTACTCTGCTTTTAAGATTTGTCTGAAATCAAACTTTGTAAAGTTTGACCAACTTTATAGAAAAAAATATTAACAACCACAATACAAATCGCTATCATTAGGCATGTCATGAATTTAATTTTCATACTGTATAACTTTAGTTTTGTAGATGTTGATTTCTTTTTTGATAAATATTGTCATCTGTACGAAGTTTGACTTTAGATAAATCTTATGTGCAGAGTAAAAAGGGCAGGAGGGAGTATGAGTTTTTTTTTGCGGGGGTGGGAGTACGAGTTTAACTTTGTTTCATTAAGAATTACATCCACCAATTTCGAAAAAAGGTAAAAGTATATGACTAGCTTAGACTTCCTGTCCAGAGCAAAAGTATGACGCCTACATAGCCGTTTGATATGGTTGGAACAAAATAAGAATAATAACACGTTGAATTCCTCCCTAATATAAGTGTAGCTGCCCCGTGCACTAATTTTATTTGGCTACCTCACGGCCAAAATGTGATAATAAATCAGGCCGGCCCTCACGGACAAAAGTAGGACGACTAATTTTATTTGGCTACCTCACGGTCGGATGACACTGTAATATTATGAAGCAGCAGATCGTTAATTATCAAAAAAAAAAAAGCAGCAGATCGTCCGCGAGTGCCATCGGCCAATTGAAACCGGTGTGGGTCACCACAGCACATTTTTAAGAGACACAGCCCGGCCCAATGCCCAACATTCAGAATGTAAATGGACAACTCGCTGGACTTCGTGGGACTTCAAGAGCAACTAGTTGACGAGCCATTCTAGACGGGCGAGAGGTTATGGCACATGGGATTATTCAAAGGATAGGTGATGGCGAGACAACGAGCATTTGGAGTGATAATTGGATTCCCAGAGACAATTTCAAGTGCCCAGTAACATCGCTTGTTCCAAATGCTCCTGTTAAAGTGGCACAACTTCTTGATAATACAACTACTAGTTGGAACGAGAGTCTGGTTCGATCCGTTTTTACTCAGGGAGATGCGGAAGCTATCTTGCGGATCCCGCTATGCACACGTCAAGTCGAGGACTTTTGGGCATGGCATGAAGAGACCCGAGGGGGGTTCAGTGTTCGGTCGGCCTACAGGATGATTATGCGTTTAAAACACGCCCATGAGGCCGTGTATGATGAGCACGGCGAGACCTCGTATGATCCTAGTGAAACCAAGGAATGGTCTATGATATGGCACCTGCAGGTTCCCTCGAAACTGAAGTTTTTTGTGTGGCGTCTCGCTCAAAAGTCCATGCCAACTGGCACTGTTTTGAAGCATCGGCATATGTTAACGGAAGATGCTTGTCCGATCTGCGGGGCTGTCGATACATGGAAACATGCTCTCATCTCTTGCCCGATGGCGGCTAGTGTTTGGGCACTGGCACCGGAAGAACTCGTGGCTCACATGATTGATCGGGGAGAGGATAATCCGAGGGAGTGGCTGTTCTCCATGCATGAAGTGTTGCCAAGGGAACTGTTTGATCAACTGGCGGTCACGTTATGGGCCCTCTGGGGGTACGGAGGAAGGCTATTCATGAAAACATCTTCCAAACACCTCATTCAGTTCATACGTTCATAACAAAATATTTGGCCGACCTGCAAACTGTCAACAAGAGATCATCGGGGGTCCGTGTGCCGTCTGTAACGCGATCTCAGACTTGGGTGGCTCCTACGGTTGGCAATGCAAAGATGAACGTGGACGCTGCTGTGTCTAGCAATGGATTCGGGGCTGTAGGTGCTATTTGCAGAGATGGGAGCGGCATGTTCTTGGGTGCCTCAACACTTTGTTTCAACCACATTGTTGATCCGATGACTTTGGAAGCTCTTGCCATCAGAGAAGCCCTAGAGTTAGCAGATGACCTGTATGAGCGAAGGATTCAAGTGGCTTCAGACTGTAAGGTGGTGGTACAAGATCTGAAGATGGACAACTCGTCGAGCTATAGTGCCATTATACATGAAATAATAGAACACTCCTCGTTTTTTGATTTTTGCACTTTTAATCATGAATTTAGGAGCTCAAATTATGAAGCTCACAACTTAGCGAAGCATGCTTTATCTCTCGGTGGTGGCCGACACGTGTGGTTGGGACACCCCGGAAATTTACCCTCCGTCCCTGTAAACATGGTGACGATTTAATAAAGCTTCGCGAGGTTGTCTCAAAAGAAAAGTTGACGAGCGCTTCTTCGGAAGCCTCACAATTATCAGCGACACTTGGCGCGCTCTCAGCCACCCGTCACTTGTCGCGCTCTGGGTGCTCCTTCCGGATTTATTTTATTTTTCCACACACGTTTTCGGCTTTTTAAACGGGGGTTTTGGGTTTTTTTTGATGTTTTGGTTTTCCACCAGTCTTTCTTAGCTTTTGGATAAAAAATATTCTATTTTTTATTTTTGCATGAAAGAACGTGTTTTTTCTTCTTCCGCGAGAGTTACGGTTTTGCTTCCGCGAGAGGCACATTTTTGCTTTCGCGAGAGTCACGGCCATGCCTCTTGGAAACGGAAAAAAACGTGTTTTTTGTTTTTTTTTGTTCCGCGAGAGGTACGGTTGTGCTTTCGCGAGTCACGGCCGTGCATCTCGGAAACAAAAAAACACATTTTCTATATTTTTTCCTTCTGTGAGAGGCATGGTTGTGCTTTCGCAAGAGGCACGGCCGTGCCTCTCGGAAACGAAAAAAACACATTTTTTTTCCTTCCGCGAGAGGCACGGTTTTGCTTCAACGAAAGGCATGTTTGTGCTTTCCTGAGAGGCACGGCAGTGCCTCCTCGAAAACGGAATAAAACGCGTTTTCTTTTTTTCCCTTCCGCGAGAGGCACGATTTTGATTTCACGAGAGGCACGGGCGTGCCTCTTCCGGAAAGAGAAAAAACCATTGTTCCCGGTTCGGTTTTTTCGTCTGGTTTTTTCGTGAAAAACAAGTTCGTCAAAACCTATCAACATGAGATCTGGTTTTAAAGATCTCGGCACGAGGAATCCAACGGTGAAAACGACTCTAGATTTGGACACACGGTTTAAGAGATAAAACGTTTTGAATAAACGGATCTACAGAAAAGGGAAAACTCCTAGGTTGCGACAAGTGGCGCACATGCAACGCGCCACTTGTCCCAACCTGGGAAGATGGGAGTGATATTTGTAATGAGTACTAGAAGAACGCCTGTGCATTGCAACGGGTTCACATTAACTTTTTAAGAGTTTAACTTTGTTTCATTAAGAATTACATCCACCAATTTCAAAAATGGTAAAAGTATATGACTAGCTTAGACGTCCTGTCCAGAGCAAAAGTAGGACGCCTACATAGCCGTTTGATATGGTTGGAACAAAATAAGAATAATAACACGTCGAATTCCTCCCTAATATAAGTGCAGTTGTCTTTCGTTAGCTGCGCCGTGCACTAATTTTATTTGGCTACCTCACGGCCAAAATGCGGTAACAAATCAGGCCGGCCCTCACGGACAAAAGTAGGACGTCTAATTTTATTTGGCTACCTCACGGTTGGATATAGATGTATCTAATACTAAAACGTGACTTGATACATCTGTATTTAGATAAATCGAAGACAAAAAATTTAGAATGGAGGGAGTATTATGAAGCAACAGATCGTTAATTATATTAAAAAAAAGCAGCAGCCGCGAGTGCCATCGGCCAATTGAAACCGGTGTGGGTCACCACAGAACATTTTTAAGAGACACAGCCCGGCCCAAAGCCCAACATTCAGAATGTAAATGGACAACTCGCTGGACTTCGTGGGACTTCAGGAGCAACTAGTTGACGAGCCCTTCTTCGGGAGCCTCACAACTATCAGCGTCACTTGGTGCGCTCTCCGCCTGCCACTTGTCGCGCTTTGGGCGCTTCCTTCGGAATTTTTTTCATTTTCCCGCACACGTTTTCGGTTTTTTAAACGGGTTTTTTGGAGGAAAAAAAATCGACGTTTCGGTTTTCTATCAGTCTTCCTTAACTTTTGGATAAAAAAACTTTAATTTTTTATTTTTGCATGAGAAAACATGTTTTCTTTTTTTCTTCCACGAGAGTCACGGTTTTGCTTCCGCGAGAGGCACGGTTTTGCTTTCGCGAGAGTCATGGCCGTGCCTCTCGAAAACGGAAAAAACATGCTTTTTGGTTTTTTTCGTTCCGTGAGAGGCATGGTTGTGCTTTCGCGAGAGTCACGGCCGTGCCTCTCGGAAACGAAAAAAAACGTATTTTTTGTTTTTTTCCTTCCATGAGAGGCACGGTTGTGCTTTCGCGAGAGGCACGGCCGTGCCTCTCGAAAACGAAAAAACACATTTTTTTCTTCCGCGAGAGGCACGGCCGTGCCTCCTCGGAAACGGAATAAAACACATTTTCTCTTCTTTTGTTTTCCTTCCGCGAGAGGCACGATTTTGCTTCCATGAGAGGCAAGGTTGTGATTTCACGAGAGGCACAAGCGTGCCTCTTCTGGAAAGGGAAAAAACTATTATTCCCGGTTTGATTTTTTCTCTGGTTTTTCGTGAAAAACAAGTTCTTCGAAACCTATCAACATGAGATCTAGTTTTGAAGATCTCGGCACAAGGAATCCAATGGTGAAAACGGTTCTAGATTTGGAGACACGGTTTAAGAGATAAAATGTTTTGAATAAATGGATCTACAAAAAGGAGGAAACTCCTAGGTTACGACAAGTGGCGGACATGCAACGCGCCACTTGTCACAACATGGGAAGATGGGAGTGATCTTTGTATTGAGTACTCCTCAATTAGTGATTTTGGTGGGAGACTTGCTTAACCACCACTTCTTATGTGGGTCTATGGGGGAACGTATCTAGTGCATCGGGGCAACTGGTGCTACGGTGCACCGGACCCGTTGCACATTCAAAAATGTTAGAGAAAATCCAAAAAAAATTAGTGCATCGACACAACATCAATGTATGTTGTCACAAATATTAAAATAAAAATTCAAAACAATGTTCAAGATACAAAAATGATAAATTTGACATCAATGTGCTAATGGGCCAAAACTGAAGCCTTACTTGTGTTATGTACTATTCAGTGTTGTCATTTTTGTATCTCAAGCAATGTTTCAATTTTTTATTTGAATTTTTGTGACAACATGCATTGATGTTGTGCCAATGCACTAAATTGTTTCCGGGTTTTTTCAAATATTTTTGAATGTGCAACGGGTGACCGGCGCACCGGTAGCATCAATTGCCCCGGCGCACCAGATACATACACGGGTCTATGGGGTTAATTGAACGTTGGTACCGCAATTGGGGAACTCAACAAATTGGTACCATCCCTCCAAAAAAAATGGTACCACTTTCAAAACAAAAGCAAGACAGTAAGGTCTAGGGCGGGCAACTACAAATCGTTCTAAAGTCCATATAAACACTTGTTGACCGGGAAGCTGACCAGCGGGGCCTGCATGTTAGGGGCTGACATGGCATTTTCTTTCGCAAAAGACCCTTATTTTATATGTAATCACACAGATGCCTTTCTTTGCGAAAAGGCTCCTATGAGATAATAAAACCAGCAAAAAAAAAGAGTTGTGTCGGGATAGGTGCGCTGAGCTAGGTATTGCTTGCGTCCAAGAAGAGGCTTATATGTTCTTATACTCTTATGTTAGACATGCTCGACTGTTCCCTTTTTTGTATGTATTTTTCTTTGTTTATGATTCTTTTTATCATTTTCCAGATCTTGGGTATTCTTCAGGTATTCTTTTTTTTGCACATTCCTTTTTTATATAGTTATTGCAATAGATGGTTTAGTTTTTTCAATACTGTCGGCATATTTTGAATTTACACTGAACTTTTTATTATGCAATGTTTTTTCAGATCATTGTTTACTAAAAAATGTTCAATGAATACAAAATTTGTTCATCACATATTATACAATAATGTTCAGTGTGTATTTATACAACAATGTTCACTGTATATTTCCAAAAAATATCACATAATATAAAAAGTTAAATATATATTAAAAAACCTTCATCATGTATTTAAAAAATGTTCATCATATAATTAAAAAGATCACTGAATATTGAAAAAATGTTCAGTGTATATAACATAATTTTTCATTGTATGTTATGAAATAATGTTCAGTGTGTATAATACAATAATGTTCAGTGTGTATAATACAATAATGTTCTGTGTATATTTTCCAGAAATATCACATAATATAAAAAAATTCAATACATATTTAGAAAACTTAATAGTACGTTGAAAATGTTAATCAGATAATTAAAAAATATAATTGTATATTATAAAATGTTCAATGCATATAAAAAAATTGTTCAGTGTGTATTTATACAATAATATTCAGTGTGTATTTTCAAAAAATATTGCATAGTACTCCCTCCGTTCCAAATTACTCGTCGTGGTTTTAGTTTAAATTTGAACTAAAACTACGACGACTAATTTGGAACAGTGGGAGTAGAAAATAAGTTAAATATATATTTAAAAACTTCACCGTATATTAAAAAAATATTCATCATATAGTTAAAATAGATCATTGTATATGAAAAATAGTTCAATGTATATAACGAAATTTTTCATAGTATATTATACAATAATGTTCAGTGTGTATTTTCCAAAAATATCCGATAATATAAAAAGTTCAATATATATTTAAACAACTTCATAGTATATTTAATAATGTGCATCAAATAATTAAAAAGATCATTTTATATTATAGAAATGTTGAATGTATAAAACAAAACTTTTCAGTGTGTATTTATACAATAATGTTCAGTGTGTATTTTCTGAAAATATCGGATAATATAAAAAATTGTAATTTATATTAGACAAAAATTCATCGTATATTTAAAAAATATTCATCATATAATTATGAAAGATCACTGTATATTTAAAAAATGTATATAACAAAATTTTTCATCGTATATTATACAATTATTTTCAGAGTGTATTTTAAAAAATATCGCATAATAAATGGTTCAGTGTAAATTGAAAATATGTCGACAATATTGAAAATACTTATGCCGTTTATTACATAACCTATATACGTAAGAAATATGCAGAACTTTAAAAAGAAAAACCGAATAATACCCAAGATCTGAAAAAGATAAAAGAAATCTGAAACCGGAAAAACACTTACAAAAAAAATGAAACTGTCAAAGAAGACTAGCAAATAAAGTTTAGATTATCAACTAATGTAAGCCTGTAGTTTGACGCAAGCCTTCCAGTGGCGTAGTGGTCATCGATTTGTAGACGCGCACCCAGACTTGGAACTGACTTGCAATTTTTTTGAAAAATGGTATCAATTCTTTGAGACTGCCCCAATTGTGTTACCAACAAGCAATTAACTCGGGTCTATGTTGTAGTCCAATTATTATTTTATGGCGTATATGGTGTCCACATAGTGCCACATATTTGCAAAGCAAAATGATATATACAAATCAAACTGATATGCAATGCCACTAGTATATGCCTAATTTAGTACCCCTCCGATCATTCAGTACGGACCAAATAAACAAATTCAGTACAGAGCAAATAGTGTCCACTATCCAGATTCAACATCAAAATTCAGAGTAGCATTCATAGTAGTATAGGAAATAACAAAATCTACAAAGCAGCGGCAACTTGCTCGACTCGCTCCCGGAGATTCCCTTGGACGGCGGCGGACAAAAGGAGGCGTTCGCGCAAGGCTCAGCTTGCTCCTAGAGATTCTCTTGGACGGCGGTGGAGGAGGGGCCAAAGAGGGCATCGGCGGGATTGGGGAGAGGATAGAAGAGGCACCCCACACTGCTCGGCGCGGTTCCGGTGTTTCCCTTGCACGGCAACCTCTCTGAGACACACGCGGCGACATGGACCATGGAGAGGATTGGAAAGGGGGGGTGCGGGTGGCCATGGAGACGGCGGCGGCGGCGGATGTTTTGGGCAAAGGAGGCTAATGCATTTGGATGTTGTGGTCAGCCTGCTGCTACCGGTGGGCTTTGTCGGGTTGCCCATATTTGACACATAATATAAAAATAATGTTCAATGTTCATTTTCCAAAAATATCACATAATATAAAAATTTCAATATATATTTAAACAACTTCATAGTATATTTAATAATGTTCATCAAATAATTAAAAAGATTAGTGTATATTATAAAAATGTTCAATGTATATAACAAAACTTTTCAGTGTGTATTTATACAATAATGTTCAATTTGTATTTTCTGAAAATATCGCATAATATAGAAAACTGAAATATATATTAAAAAACTTCATCACATATTTAAAAAATATTCATCATATAATTATAAAAGATGACTATATATTAAAAAAAATCAATGTATATAACAAAACTGTTCACAGTATATTATACAATAATTTTCAAAGTGCATTTTAAAAAATATTGCACAATAAAATGTTCAGTGTAAATTGAAAATATGTCGACAATATCAAAAATACTTATACTGTTTATTACATAACCTATATAAGAAAGAAATATGCAAAACTTTAAAAAGAAAACCCGAAGAATACCCAAGATCTGAAAAAAGATAAAATAAATCCGAAACAAAAAAAGCACATACAAAAAAATGAAATTGTCAAAAAAGACCAGCACATGTCTAAAGTTTAGATTATCAAATATTGTAAGCATGTACTTTGACGCAAGCTTTCCAGTGGCGTAGTGGTCATCGATTTGTAGACGCTCGCTCCCAGAGATTCTCTTGGACGGCGGCGGAGGAGGGGCTGAATAGAGCATCAACGGGATTGGGGAGACGATAGAAGAGGCACTCCCACACAGCTCGGCGCGGTTCCGGTGTTTCCCTTGGATGGCATCCTCTTTGAGACACACGACAGTGACATGGACCATGAAGAGGATTGGAAGGGGGAGGATGCGGGTGGCTGTGGAGATGGCGGCGGCGGATGTTTTGGGCAAAGGAGGCGAACACATTTGGATGTTGTGGTCAGCCTGCTGGCGCCGGTTGGCTTTGTCGGGCTGCCCATATGTGACACATATTTTTAATGGATTCCCAAATGCGCCATTTAGGCTTTTTTTTTTCATGGGTGGCATTTTTGGGACAAGTGGGATCCAACGCCCTTTACATCCTGACCCAATATCCAGGCCGATCTCGGGCCTCACATTTCCACCGAATTCCAAATAAAGCCGAAAATGAATGATTACAGATTTTCCATAAAAATAGTTATAATCATCCATCTTAATACCGGGAATGATCTATTTGTTATTTTAAAATATGAACATAGCCATTTTCTGTGTGGTCGGACCAGGCCCAGGCTTGGCTTTTCAGGCCATGCTTTTGCAAGCTTTCAGCACTTTAGGATTAGTTCCCAGTTCTCAGTAGCAAAGTTTCATGCAAGGTGGTTCTAAAAAAAAGGTTTCATGCCTGGTGCAGCAATTGAGGATGAGCAATGTTGAGGGTGATGGTTCAAAGCAGAGCATGTGGGGCTCACCCTATGTGTGATATAATATATATTTCTAGAAGGCTGGCGGTGCCTTCTTCCTTCATCATGCTAGGTGTTGGCTGGTTTTCTCCTGATTTTCTCAACTTATCTGGGCACCAACGTTTTCTTAATTAATGAAAATGGCACAGATTTTGTCTCGAGTTTCAAAAGTAATTAACCTCGATTATTCATCGAACTGCCTTTCCATATATTTGATATTTGGTCAATTATTCAATGTTATATCCCTCTTTATTGCATATGAATATAACATTGCTTCCCAAAATATTTTAGTAAAATGTGATTGCACAACAAGTGGGCAATACACATTATCGGCAACTCTTGTTTCCTAGAAGTTTCATAAATAATTAAATGAGAACAAATGCTAACTGACCCAAACAACAAACATGTCGCAAAGAGAAAAAAAATATGGATTGCCCAAGAAAACCGTCGAACAACGATCCAAGGCAGATGAACACCAAAATAATCCAGCGCCCGGAGTCCGTGATTAACCTACAACACACGAGGGGAGCAACGGTTAGGCGCAACTTTTATGGGTTAAATTGTTAGTACTAGTAGGACATTAAGCGTTAGTAACTTGTGTAGTTACCTTGAGATTAGTCATGCTTCCCCTTGACATCGTATTTGCACATCTTCTTCTTGGCACAGTTGATGAGGATGTCAGCAGAGTCGATACCTAGGAAACGCAGACACATCACACGTGAATACCTCAGGAAACCAAAAAGTGAAAGCAAAACACTCTAAACAACGCAGAGAATGGGCATCTAAAACACACAATGCAGAGCATGAGGCGAAAGGCTTTGATGTATGTATACCTGCAAGATACGCTCCATGGACATATCCGTTGTACTTTTCGCTCGTGTGCTCGCCCGTGAAGTAAACCCTCCCAACAGGAGCCTGAATTACATCAGAGAAGAGTGTCAAATTAGTTTAGTTTATTGTGCAGTGGAGGAGTGAAATGCAAGCCAAATGTAGTAGATTTCTGTACCCGGATGAGGTCATATTCGTAGCGGTTGACGCCGATGGGCCAGTTGGAGAATGAGCCCTTGAAGAACCGGTTGGACCACCACCTTGGCACGAGGATCTCGGTGGCGTCCGGCACGTCCTCCCCGGGGAACATCTTCCTCAGCACCGCCACCGCCTCGGCCATGGTCTGGTTGTCGGACTGCTGTTCGATCCTCCTCGACTCGTCGTCGGTGACCGTGACCAGCAGCACGTTGGACCCGGGGTACTGCTGCTCGAACTGTTGCCACACGGGGAAGTACCCTCTCCGGCCGCTGGCGTAGAGGAAGAACTCCTTGCCGGAGCCCTCAGGCCAGAACCTCTTGGGGAACCTGAGGAAGATCTTGGTGTACACGGCCATGTCGAACTGGTAGATGGACACGATCTTCCACGACGGCAGCTGCGGCTTGAACCGTATGAGGTCGGTCTGGAGGACGCCGAGGCTGGCGGAGACGACGACGTAGTCGGCCCGGTACACCTTGTTGTCCTCGGTCCGGACCATGACGCCGCTGGGGAAGTAGCTGATCTCCCGCACCACCGTGTTGAGCTTGAGCCTCGGGTCGACGATGGCGCCGGACTTGCGGTCGGTCTTGAGGTACTGCCCGGCGACATGGTACACCACGGACTCGTAGCCACGCTGGTCCGCCACGAAATAGACGTCGTCGCCGAAGTTGCTGAACGTCGGCAGCGGCTGCGTGTTCTGCAGGCTCGTCACGCGCGGCGGCTCGGCGAACTCGAAGTCGTGCTGGTAGTAGTCGACCACCATGTCCACCGGCCTCGCGGGGCCCGAAGGCATACTGGGACACGCAAGGGAAGGTTGCACGAATCAATGCACGGTAAAATAAAAACACATTTCTCTCTGGAGATCATCAAACAATTTGCTTGCAAAAGGGAGAAGCAGGCGTGCGCATCTCGCCGATCCGGTCGATGCAACGGTCGGCCGGAGGGTGCAGTTGCCATTAAGATATTTAGCACTTTGCCTAAGGCGGTATTTTGTACAGCTGTGAGGAAGCTTTAGGAGTAGTAAAATAGTTGGTGATGTCGCACTTGAATAATCTTGCTCTGTCACGCTCGATCAGATCAGAAGCAAGAGGTGCTAATGATGCTATTGCTAGGTCACACTGCCTTTCGCGATGCTAGGTCGCCGTAGACGAAAATGGAGTGGGTGAACGGAAAAAAAAATAGTGATTTCTTTTAAAAACTTGAGGCACTTTTTAATGATATTCGGCTCTTGGACTCGGCAGTGGCTGCCGTTTGCTAAAATTTTATGGAATTGATGATTTAGTATTGCAAACTGCATGATTGTGCTACGCAATTTGCTGGAATGCACTTGCTGGACAAGAATATATATGTGAGTCCAGGCATTGGTGGAGACATGTACATAGAGTAGTAGTTAGAGATAAGGGCGAGCAAGAGTCATCGTCGGATTTTAAGGTGCATGTAAGACTTTCAATTTGGAAATAGACTCCTCTTAGCATGAACAAAAAAGACTTTCAATCCCCAGTCCCCGGTTACGGCCCGTATATGATTCAAAGAATTGGCAAAGGATTTGTGGAGGATTTATCCCCAGGAATTTTTTCTTATGTGAGTAGTTTTTTTTACGGGAGTAGGTTTATTCATAGGATTTCGTTCCATCAGAATTTTTGCAATTAATTCATTTGAACTATATTTCATATGAAATTTTCATATACTCCAACTTGTGAAAAATCCTGTGTTAGAAGGATCATTGCCTTCTAGCGCATGAATATGTGTTAACGTCACACCATCAGATCCATTCGCTCTAAATCCTTAACAAATCTCCCAGAGCTCATGGTTAAAAGCTAGCACACATCACTAGCTACTGCAAGGGGCATGGAGCAAGATGAACGGCATAGATACGTACTGGTCGTTGAGGCGTTGCATGGCCATGACAGACATGTCCTGTTGGCCGCTGTGGTGCAAGGTGCCGGAGAGCTTGCTCCCGCTCTCCTCCACTTCATCCATCCTCTCGATTATCTTCTCAACAATTTTCTCGTCATAGAGACCACCTCTGCATCCGCAAGAATTAATCAGCTCAGCTGTGAAACAAATGTAAATATTTTTCATAATATTTGGTTGGATCTAAGTTAAATCTAAGCGGATACTTCGGCCCTTTGGCAGAAAAATCACTAAATATATGGTGATTTCGGCTATGATTGAATTTTTTCTGAAACTGAAATTCGAAAACCAGCACGTGCACATACTCTTGCTTGTAGGTGTTGCTGGCGAGGTGGTCAAAGTCGGAGCGGAAGGTCCTGAGGTTGAGGCCTCCGGTGCCATTGGCCATGGTCCAGATGGGGTTCATCTCATCTCCATTCACCCCTTCCACCCAGTTGGCCCCCATCTCAACGTTCACCCCGGCGAACTTGGTCTTGTGAATGCGCCCGCCGATGCGGTCCGTCGCCTCCAGGATCAGCAAGTCGGTGATCCCGGCCTCGGACAGCCTCTTCCCAGCCGAGATCCCTAAGACCACCAAGCACAAGAACTTGCATCAGTTACATGTGCACTCAAACCAACCTCCCGCATGCATGTATCTATGTCGATGCAAAATGCATGATGCATGTGTGTAGCGTGTATAACTTACCGGACATGCCGGCGCCGACGATGATGACTCTCGGACCGGCGGCGGTGGCCAGGGCGGCGCATTGTGCTGCTACAACGAGCACCAGAGCTATGGCTCTGCAGGGCTTCATCTCTAGCATCCTTCTCCTTCTTTCTCTTCCTCACTCACGAAGCTTGGAGACTTGCTTTGCTAGCTAGCTAGCTTGTGTTGAAGGATGGTGGTCCATCGCCAAGTGTATATAAAGAAGCGGCGCAAGACGCGACGGGGCGCGGGGGTCTCTCTAACTAGTAGTAAAGTTATTTCTTGGCCAACGTGGGTTGCTTGGAAGCAACATTACCTTACGACATGCTCCGGCCGGCCGAGAATAATATTGTGTGACTATAGCACAAACGGTTTGACCAACTCAAACCTTGGGCCTTTACCTTCAAAAAGACAAGTCCCCCGTCCCTGTCTAGCTAGAGTTCATTTTTGTGAGATCCATACACATGTGTTCTAGGAAATAATCCTTCAGTTTGGTCCAACTTTCATTGTCAAGTCTTTTTCTGTCCTGCAAAATAGCCCACTTCTTTTGCCTATGTTTCACTAAGTTTACGTTGACGATTATTTTTCAAAAAGTTTAAGTGGAACTTTGACATAACCACAAGAGGAACTCAAACTATTCTGAAATGCATACATGAAAAAGAAAAAGCGGAGCATTTTTAGTTTTTTCGAAAAGGGGATTGCCCCGGCCTCTAGATCACAGGATGCACACAGCCATATTATTAGACGTGAATCAATTTACAGTCACCAAGTTTAAAATTGTAAAACAAATAAAAAGTAAAACACAACCACAACCGGCCGAACCCGCAATTACATAGCTCATCCACATATTCTACAAGTGGCTTGCTAGCTAAACTGATTAAATACACTCTCCACAACTGATTCTAGGCGGCTGCACCAAGAGGCCATAAGCGCAAGCGCATCCACATGCTGCAGTGATGACCACATAGAGATGAAAGTAGAACATAATCCACTAAAAATCATATGAAATTTGCATCTATGAAAAGAATGGTTTCATCAGTTTTGTTCATTTTCCAAAACATATTTTTTTAATTTTCAAAAATCTACTGAAAAACAAACCAAACTACTATGAAACTTACATCCATAAGAATTGGTTCGGAAAATTTCATCAATGTTCCATTCCAGTTTCAAAACGTTAATTTTTTAGTTCTGAAAACATATTCAACTTTGGTCTTGTTTGAAAGGTCTCTAAAAGATATGTATCTAACCCTCTTCTTGCAGCTTAATAAGAGGATTCTCGCTCAATGGTGAGGACTTATTTTCTTACACAATACCGGTGGACCATAAGCGTCTAGGAGTCCTACGGACCTTCGCTTTGAGGTGCCCCTACATTCAGTCAGATGTCAGAATAAATGCAACACATATCGACATACCTTGGGGTCGGAGTGGAGCATGGCGCATCAAAGCCAACCTACAAGGAGAATACATCGCAGGGAGGCAACTAGTAAGTCAACAAATGGTATTTGTCGGTTTTGCTTCTTTTTTTGTTTCAATTGCATTCATGATTTGTTTTTACATTAAGTTCTATTGGAAATGGTTTGGGATAACCTTCAAAAGGTAATCTTTTTCGCAATTGGTTGGCTATGTTATTTTATCATGATTTTGCTGCATACCTCCAGACCTCCTTGTATGTTTGTTGCACATATGCCATCCACTGGACAAGTCCCTCTGAGGAAGGATACCTAAGAACTATAGCATTGCTCCACCTAGGATCATGAATATCTTGATGTCACAGCGAAGAAAAATCCCTCATAAATTCATCAAGGTTCAAGAGGTACATATAGGAAAGCCCCATGAAGGAGGGCATCAGGGGACTCCTGGTGAGCCAGCGCACCATGGAGCATGCCCCTACCCTAGGGCACATGGGGCCCACTAGCTCCCATGTCCTTTCCGTTTCACAAGCCTTCGTCTTCCGGAAGTGAAGATCCCATGATTTTTCTTAAATCACGAAGTTTCCTGGAACCATGGACATAAAAAAAATGTAATTATGCCTTTTGGCGGATAATTAGTAGGTTAGTCTAGTAAAATATTAAATATTGTAATAAAACAACATAATTTTGCATGAAAACTTCAAAAGTTATAGATACCTTTGGAATGCACTAAACCAGATCTGCCGAGCTGCATTCCTCTAAAACGTGAAGTACCTTCCATTAACTTCTACGACATCGACATCGTGCCAAAGATCTCTCTTGGCATTAGGAAGGTCGTCAGAAGATATGTGGCGGGTGCACGAGATTTGGTGCAAAGTAGTTTGTGGATGAGTCGTGCATGGCCGGCCACTCTATTTCAGCAAATTGTCAGACGGCCAGGTAGGGCCACTACATGTTTCCTATTTTTGTTGACCACCATCTCCCATTGAGCTAGCTTCAACTCAATAACCTCTTCATGTTTAAATCAACATCGGAATCATCGAAAACTCCTCCGCCATCAAGCTCATCGACACAAATCATGAATCCAATATCACCGACTTTAACCTACATGAGTAAATATGCACAAATAGAAGAAAATATACCTTCAAGAAATTCGTCGAACACTATGAGGATGTCGAGCTCCTTATTGGTCTAGTAGGAGAGGGGAGGTCGGGTGTGTCCAATGCTCCGGTCAGGGTGACACGGGGGAGGCATCTAGAGCTTGGAACCACAGGGAAGGAGGTGTGTCTGGGAAGGAGCACAAATGGGTAGCTAGATGGCACGGGAGATGGAGTTGACATTGGCGGACAGTCTTTGTTTGACAGTGACATCCTCACCAAGCTCAGGAAGGAAGGAACGGTGGCGGTGGCACACGCCTGCGTTAAGCTCCCATGGAACGAGCATGGCGGTAGACAAGCGGATCATAGCAAGGTGTGATGACCACAGGAACATGTGTGTGGAGGCGAATTCTGCTAGATGGCACCGTTCCGACGGTCGAATCTAGATGACCAGAACGGTGGCAGCGCAGTGAGGTGGGTGATGGCAGGAGATCTGGTGCGTCCTAAAATGCTTGTGACGCCAAAAATTTTGTCGATAGAGTTCATCATAAAAACCTTGTCCTTCCTCTAAATACGAAATATAGTCTAGAGGCATGTTTATACAATGCACTATAAGTTTAGCCTTTTACGGACAGAGCATGTATGGACAATGAAGATGGTCGGGATTTAGCGACTCAGCTATACTTGCACTAATGGTTTATTTTTTTGTGCATAAAATCTTTTAATCCATTCATCAACTGTCATGGCACTATAAAGAACCCCAGAAGTAAAAAAAATTACATCCAGGTCCGTAAACCACGTAGCGACGACTACGAGCACTAGAGCGATCCGAAGACGCCCCGCTGTCATCGCCCCTCCTTCACCGGAGCCGAAAAAACATTGTTGTAGTAAACAGTCGGAAAGTCGTCGTACTGAGGCCCCGCAGGAACAATGCACTAGAAGAGCAACCATGAAATGAAGAGAAGCATAGATTGAAAGAGTCCAAACTATAAACACACGAAGAAAGATTGGATACAAGGAGATCCACCAAAGACCACTACCGACCAAATCCCGCAAGATCCATCAAAGACACATCTCCGCACGCCCTCTGACAACGCTAGACAAGCGGGGAAAACTTTATTCAATCTTTCTGAAGTCGCTGCTGCCTTGTCTATCTGAGTAGACATAAACCCTAACAGACCTTAAAAAACACGTAAAACAGAGCAGGAACCCTCCAACCGGCAAGGACCGGGGTCCATCGTGCCTCCATGACCCTAAGACGACACGAGACGAGGCAGACCAACCATGGCGCCAATGGGAGGGAGTCACCAACTTGTCCTCGAGTTCCTGCCGGCTGCTGAGCAAACCTGAGACAAAAGCGGTGTGTCTAACCCATCAAGTTGGGACTGCTCTAATGGTTTCTTTTTCGGCGCTAATCAAACTCAGATTGCTGGGGTCTCAAATTTTTGTTGACACAAAACAGTTTCATCATTTGGTATCGCTCCAGATAATTTATGGTCGTTGGAGCTGGTCGGTGCAAAAAAGAGGAGCTGCAACACGCTGTGCAGACTGAAGCCGAAGCATGCGTACGTGCTTGAAAGTTGGTTGAGTGTGCCATGGACCACCTCTGATCAGCTAATGACGCCCTCTTTGTTTTCTTGATGATAGTTAATTGGTGCCCACTTCGTTGAGCTCAAACGTGTTTCTTTTTCCACTTTGTAGTTAAGCATGTGAGGCTGGAGTATGCTCCACCAGGACGTGTGCAATCATGTCTCCCTGTCTCTCTTTGGCCAAGGCAAGTCTCACGAGGTCGATTATGTAAGCCTGGGGGAAGATCTTGTCTTGTAAGAATTAAACCTAGTGGGATTTGATGCTAACTTTGCTCTATGTTTATTGTTTGCTTTTGCCTCAAAAAAGCTATGTGCTTGCATTTATGAGGCCTCATCATATATGTCAAGAAAGATGTGTGACCTTGACTGCTAAATTTGTGATTTAAGCTTGCGGAAAAAGAGTCGGTTTGGTCATGAGCTACCAGCGCCGACGCGGTGAAGCACGCGGACTCTCACCTACGCCAATAGGTAACCCATGGCATGGGTCACGTTGTAACGGATGGGTAAAGATAGGCTCGACACATGTACACACTGACGGGTCCTTCGTCCCAAATGTTCCCCGGCCACTAGCGAGTCAAGGTAAGCATCGACAAAGAGAACCTTTAATAACCAGTTGATAGCTTGTTTAATCACCCGTGATCAGTTGACGTACAGATCTGGACAACTAAATTTGGAAAGCTTAAACTTGGAGCGCCTTGCGAGGAAAATCATGTGCGAGAGGACAATGAATCCCTCTTTTCCTGTCACGTGTGTGTGTGTGTGGTGCTCTGTTGCGGATAATTATGATTGCCATGCTTCCTTGCTGTGCATGGTACAAAATGTATCCCAAATGTATGAGTATTGACAGTCTTGAGTTGGTTATGAGGTAATAATGGCAGAAAATATATCCCACGTACAGGTGACTTTTCTCTTTTTGAGTTGAAGTATATCTGACTTTTGATAGTGTCGAGTGAATGAGGTCGTAATTGAAAAAAAAACACCTGGCCCCGCGTCGTCCTCCTCTGGTGACACGGATGGCGCCTGTTGCCCCCAACTTCGACGCCCTTCGCCTCGTCGCGGCTGGTCGATGTTGGCAGGTAAAGCCCCTGCAATAGGCAGTGGTGGTGTTCCCCCTTTCTCCCTTCTCTTCCTCTCACTCCTGAAAGGATCAAGATGGACCTAGAGAGAGAGAGAGAGAAGGGGGGGGGGGGGGGGTGTTGAACTCAAACTATTCTGAAATACATAAAAATTGACGTAAAATAATGAATCCATTGTAGAAAATAATGAAATAGCTCAAGTGGCTTTTGAACCACTATGACATCCAGACATGTGTGGATACTAAATGAAACCTTGGAAGCAGAACATAAGGTCACAAAAGTCATATGAAACATGCATCTATGAAAAAGAATGGTTTCATAAAGTTACGTTCAAATTTTGTAATTAATGTAAAGTAGGACCATAGGTTACCTCAGTGTAACAGCACCATAAGTTCCTTGATGACCCAGTAACAAATAAATTGGATGATAGTTGTTGGGCCATCAAGTGCAAGGGTTTCTAGCTAGCAAGCAAGCTTCCCGCCGTAAAGAAACCGAGGTTACAAATCCAAAAATATCACAACCAAGCCTTTGTCAAATAGCACTGCAATACAATTAAAAATCTACTTGTGACCACAACACTTCTAGTCAGGTTGCCAATCTAACTAGTTTTGGTAGTTGCAACACATAACTAGTGCATAATGTGGTATGAAATCTTTTGTATTTTTAAGTAACTGGAAATTAAAAGTTCATATAAAAGTGATTAGGATAATTTTATCACAGAGTCAACTGGACGGGGGTTCATAGGTTCAGAAGTAGCATCTCGCATGGAAGCAATAACACATAAAAATAAGCATACACATGTGTAATTTGTAAATCAAGAAATCATGGAAAATTATGGCATAAGTTAATTAGGATTGCATTATATATGCAATACGTCCATAATTTAAGTAGATTGACACACATAAAACCTAATGTGGCTAATACTCCACCCAAGGTAATCAAATCCTCATATACACCCAAAGTATTAAGTAATAAATATATCATTGCTTAGAACATCATGAGCTTGATGACACACCGTCGAAATTCATATTCCTGTTGTACATATGACAAAAAATCAAGCAATATTTTTATCCTTAGCGAGGCAAAACTGTCCACACTTTTCTTCCCCTACTGTCTTGAAAAATACACGACAAATATGGATCTACTACATTTAATGCACACGACTACGTCTATTGTTCATTTGTTTAAACAGACTAAAATGGGTAGATTAATATAACAGAGAGCAATATACATCTGTAAATTACACCTTGCAACCATCAAAAGCTGAATCATAAAGTAATCATTCATTCATCACATATCAAAATATTCACTGCAAGAATAAAGTATAGATGATCACAATTATGTAGGGTAGGTCATGTGATGTAATCAACAAAGCACAAAATTGATCTTGTTACATAGCTACTACTCCATCCGTTCCATAATGTAGTGTGTATTGAATTTTCGAAAAGTCAAACATTACAAACATTTACCATGTTTATAGACAAAAATATGTTGCTCCATCTGTTTCTTTTCCGGCGCTAAATCAAACTGGGATTGCTGGGTCCCCTTTTCTTTTTTGACAGAAAAGATCTTCATCATTTGCGATATTTTATGGGTATTGGAGCTGGTCGGTGCAAAAGGTGGAGGTGCAACACGCTGTTTGGGTTGAAACCGAAGCATGCATGCTTCAAAGATCGTTGAGTGTGCCATGGACCTGGCATCAACGAGATCACAGTAGAGACTGGTTATTGAATCCCTGTTAAAACGGGCGCTAGAGGGGAGTACGTGACGACATTCAGCTAATGATGTGCTTTTTTCCCCACTTAATTGTAAATGTGCAGCTGGAGTATGCTGCACGAGGGCGTGTGCAATCATGTCTCCCTGTCGGTCTATGGCCAAGGCATGCAGGCATGTCTCACAAGGTCGATTGAGTAAGCTTTGGGGAAGATAATGTTTTCAAGAATTATAAACCTAGTGGGATTCGATGCTGCTTTGCTCGATGTTTATTGTAAGCCGTGTGCTTTCGTCTCCAAAAAGGCTAGTGGTGCCTGCATTTGCGAGGCCTCACCATATATATGTCAAAAAAGATGTGTGGCCTTGACTGCTAAATTTGAGTTTTAAGTTTGCCAAGAATGGGTATGCTTGCATTTGTCATGAGCTATCAGCGCCGACGATGGCCGACGTGGCGACTCACCTACTCCGATAGGCAACCATGGCATGATTCACGTTATACTAGTGGCTAAAGATAGGATCGACACATGTACGTACGTACATACGGGTCCTTTCTCCCAAGTATTCTCCAGCCTAGCCAGTCGGGGCAAGCATCGACAAAGAGCTACTTTATTAATTTAATCACAAGTGAGCAGTTGATGTGTAGATCTGGGCGACTACATCTAGAAAGCTGAAACATGGAGCGGCTTGCGAGGAAAATCATGTGCAAGTGGTCAATGGACCCCCTCTTTTTCCCCACGCGGACGCACGTGTCGCTTATTGTGCATAATTTTTTTTCTATGAACGCACGTATGCATCCTACGCCTATGAGCATCTTCAAAAGACTGAGCCGGCACATCACCTTCATATTGAAGAATTCGTCACATACGTATTCATATTCGACGGGAGCGTCCACTACCACTCAACGCACATCGCCGGAGGACTTGAAATAAATCAAGAAAAATGCGGCCACCAATGTCAAGTTCAGGACTTGAACCTTGATGGGTTGATTCCACCACAAGGAAGCTGACTATCTAAGTTACACTCAGTTCGCTCTTGATGTGCATAATTATGGTCGTCATGGCTGTGCATGGTACACCTCCTGCAAGTGCCGCGCAGGGGTGGGGGGAGGGGGGGGGGGCTAGCCATCTTGTCGTCGTTGGGTGAAGCCCGGTCAGCTGTAGCGGGGCTTCCTCTCCTCCCATTCAGGGGTGGCAGGTGCACGCCGGTGGCAACGCGCTGCCGTGGGGTGTGGCGGGCACTGGTGGTGGGGTCGCGAGCATTGGGTGTTGGCATGGTGGGATGTGCGGCTATGGCGTCCGTGGAAGCGGCGACAACTCGATCTGGATCAGCCAGGGTCTTCGGCTGCTGCGGGTGGTGCATGACACCTCGTCGGCGGTGCCTGACTGGGCTTGGCGTTGGTGTGGACTGCTGGCACTCTGTGCTGGCGGCGGCTTGGGGCCTACGGCTAGAGACTTTAGGTGATCGGGGCTTCAGGTGAAAACCCTTGTCTGTGCGAGCTCAAAAGCAGCGATGCTTTATGCCGTTATCCTTCGGGGAGCATTGTCATGGAGCCCAGACACTGTTGGTCGGTTCATTCATTGTGTTTACGCCACCCTTTGCTTTTTTTATATCTTTGTATGCTTTCTTTCAGGGTTTCGCACTACCTTATATCGTTTGGCCTTCTACCGTGATTGGTGTTTTAGATATGAAGTTCAAAAAAAAACCTATTTTGTGAGTAGGCCATGAGTTAATAATTAAATCTGATTCTAATATTCTGAACCCATGGTATGTATGACATTTAAATTTATCATTGGCAAATTATTTAGGTTCCTATTGCATTTTGCATATTTTCTTGATAAAGGTAACATATTGATACCAAGTTCATTAAAAATTATACCCAGTCTGTACAAGAACAGAATGTCAAGAGCTAGTCTAGACATTTGGCCAGTGAGGATGCACACAAGCAAATTATTACAAAGAAAAAACAAAGGAAATAACCCCCAAAAACATGCTGTGACAATCTGTCATCGGCTTGTAGGACCAAGCTGGTTGTGTGTCTGCAACACTGGGCTGACTAACTAGTACTACATGGGCTAGTCTGCTAAGTTGGTGGGCTCCAAGGTTCAAGACTATTTCTTTTTACAATGCTGGCCTGCTTTCACCTTTGAGTAGTTCCACCACTACGCAGACCATCTCTCAAAAAAAAAAACTAAAAAACTCTCTAAAAAAACCCACTACGCAAACCGCCGTTCCAAGCAACGATCACTGGACCCCTTCAAGACTTTTTAGAGAGAAAAAAATGGAGAATCACTTGAATTTCAAGAACCAAAAATCATTTCCTCAATGAAGTCCTGCTCCTTTCCTTCTTTATTGGTTCGTTAGCTTGGCCAGATAAGATCTACACCTATGTATGGCTATGTCACATGCGCCCCTGCAAAGAAAGCATAACCCATTGTTATTTGGAACAGATAAAATTGCAAGATTATCTTGTGATATCATAATGGCCGGACCACCTAGCGTAATTTAAACCAGCTGGAGTGCAACGACTAAGCTGAACAGCACCGTCTCCTTGTTTAGAACAATATCCACAACACCCCACGTCATCACGTAGCTATAATATGGATATGCTCAGTGATACATGTTCACAAGTGGAGAAGGTTTTAGTCTGTTGGGAAGAGACGAAAATCCAGACTGTATTTTCTTAATCAAATGGCCTGGTCTCCAGGTGTAGTTAGACCCAGTCGAATGCAGTTAAGGACTAAGCAGCACATACAATGTTTCTTTATTAATGAAAGAAGTACAAATTTATACGCACTGTACCTCTACCGATTATGCTTGATGCCACTTGACTACGACTAAGCTATGTATTATTAGTTAACTTCATATATAGCGCTAACCTCTACTATATATTAAAGGGGAGTTGGCGATTGTATGGCGGTACGTCCAACTCCGCCTCCCTCATCATGCATTAGTTCAATCAAATAAAATCAAATTTTACAAAAAATCTCAACTAAATCATAAAAACTCACTACTAGGGAAAAGCCTACCAGCAGCGAGGGTTTTGGGCCTCTCAGTAGCGCGGGCACCGGCGCTACTAATAAGGCGCTACAGCTAACGTATAGCAGTAGCGCCAGTTGTCCCACGCTACTGCTATACATGAATAGCTGTAGCGCTCTTTGGGAAAGGGCGCTATTGATATTATCTGCAGCGCTGTTTGCTGGGACGCGCTACTGACAATGTGGCGCTATTGCTAAATTTCCCCCCTCGCTACTACTAGTTTATTTATTAGTTTTTTTCCTGCATATTTGTTTTGTATTTGAATAGGCTTTATACAATAATCTTTAGCATATCATACACATACAAATGTAATCATAGCATATACATACAATTAGTCTCATCAAATCATGTCATCATCATAATCATCATCCAACACAAAGTGGTCTCTCGTCATCATCTCGAAAATAGCGATACAAGTCTCGAATGATATGCAAACACATCGTCATCCATCTAAACAATGATATACGCGAGAAGAGCTATCACTTTGAGAACATGAGTTCGTATCCCTCTTTCGCATTAGCGTGAACCTCTAAACTAACTACTGCCTGTCGCTCGGAAACCGGAAGGGCCTGACACTCCGGCCACTTGTCGTATATATACTCCTGGCATAGCACTTCTTCGCCATCTATGATCTATGCACCTGCATCATCACATGAGTCGATGATATGCAACATATATAGTTGAGCAACAGAAAGAGACAGACTTGGCAAAAATAAAAACAACATATCATAAGCGTAAATAACAAAGTTCATCGTACCCCAAAATGCCCTAACTAGAGTGATTTTCGCTAGTCGAGGAGGAGGACGGTTTAATTACATCACAAATAAAGTTTCACCGTGCATAACTCAAAGTTTTGTCATACAGAAAGTATGGACTAAACGGACACATTGTCATATATCGACAATCACTCCAACATGTCGTTCCATCCATCCAAGTCAGGGAGATAGTCCCCGAGCCTAGTGAAAGGCTTCAGGTCGAGACGCTGAGAGGCTATCCATGTTCGAACGTCTTCCCGCGACATTTGTCCTTCTCCATAGAACATCCCTATTTTTCCGACGACCTCCTTCATGATGATTTGGGCAAGTTCGCGCTGGATGTTATAGAACTCAGCTCGAAGTCGATGATCCTCGATATCTCCTATGTCCTTTGCCCATTGCAGAATATGGGCATCGCCGGAAGAAGGTGCCATGGGAAGGTTCTGGTGATCCCGTCTGTACTCCAGCATGTGGTGTAGGACATAGAATCCATCATTAAGAGAATCGTCCGGTTGCTGTATGCAGCAGAAGTTGGTCTTATGGCCGAAGGCGACCCTGCCGCCCCTCATCTTCTTGTCCCTGACCTCTCCACCCAGTGATTGGTAGTGATACATAGCACTGTCGAGAACATCCTTGATGTGGGTGTAATCCTTTTTGTGAATGTTCTTCGACGTGTCCAAGTAAAGAGCGTGGGAGAATCAGGGGTAGAGGATGATGAGGACGGCGCGCCCGCCGCTGCGCAAAATAAGTCCTCAAATTAATTAGCCTCCACCGTGCAAATGAATGATTGAAATCGAAGGAAGGATAGCAGCGCGGATGACTTACACGGGATGATAAGGCACGAGAATCGCCCCCTTGTCCTTATTGGTGAGCATGAAACTGACGATGTAATCCCTCGCGTATTCACGATGATTTGCGCAGACTCCCAAGAAGCCCTCGTGTATGTAGTACGGGTCAGCGACACAGATATGAGATATCTGCTCAACCCCGATGATGTAGTTCATGTGCAAGGCATAAAGGCGGACAAACGTAAAATCCAGCTTCTTCACGTGAAACATGTCGAATATGTAATCGAATCGGAGGAAGAACTTATCCGCGGGGAAGCTGTCGACGTACGACATTTGCCGCGGAACGTTAACCACGTAGAGTGGGTATCCTGGATCTTTCGAGGCGATGAGGTCTTTCTCTACCCGCAGCACATCGTCATGAAGTCTCTTTAGATCGCCGAATCTGGCCCGTAGCGCTGTTGCAGGTAGGATTGGTTGACTGGGGATATGCCATTTATCCGCACCGGGGATATCTATACGGTCCTGAAGCCGAGGCTGCTGAGGCGGCTGGATCATAGAAACAACTTTTTTGCCTTTCCTCGCTCTCTTCCTAAACTTCTTTACTACCGGAAGGTCGTCCATAATATGTTGAGACGGCAATTCAGGCACCGACTCATGACGCTCAAACCCTGAGGAGGCGTTAGTATAGACATACTGTTCAGCAGCGCCATCGTCGTCCTCATCCTCATCCATGGCGACGTCATCAGCGACTAATGGATCCTCCTCCTTACCCTGTCCGCTATCACCCAACCCGACACCCGACGATAATTGGGTACGTGGGGTGTTGATGTTTATACCTTGCTGAGGCTGCGTGCTCGTGGGTGTGCTCCCGGCCGCCTCCAGACGAAGCAGACTCTTTGGCCACAACAGGACCCACCCAGCATTGCAACAATCACCAAGCCGCTGTGGTGTCTCGTCGTCATCCCCCAGTAGTACTGGAGGAGGCAAATTCTCGTGGCCCGCTTTGACACTAGCCACGGAAACCTTGAAGACGTTCGGGGGGATCGGCCGGCTGTGGACCAATGGTTCCTTCGGCTCCATTATCGTCGCCTTCCCCACGTCCACCTTCTGGTCGCCGATGGTGGACAATATGGTGCACGGGGTTTCGTCGGCCTGCAAAGAAAAGTCTGCGACGTGAGACATCCGAAAGGCAACGAAAACGGGAGATTATACATTTATATTGAAGGGGGCCGGTGTGACAGATACCGTGAGGGCGTCGAGCTCAGCCAAAGACGAAGCACCGCCTAGCACATCCGGTGCGGGAGCCGGTGCGGGAGCAGGTGCAGCTGCAGGTGCTGATGCAACGCTAGTCGAGCTGCTCCCCGCCAAGAAGTCAACAAGGGGAAAGTCCGCTGCATCTTTTTTTGGATTTTGTCTGGTCCAATTGAAAACGGCCGGAACCAAGGTAGTAGAAATATCTAAAGCCACCTGTTTTGCGGCAGCTACCGCTGTTGCGACTGTCTCAGTTGATTTCTTCTCAACCGCAATCTCAACCCTCTTGTCGATGTTTTCTTCATTTAACCTCCGTTTTTCCTTTCTCTCCTCCGTGGTCTCACGGTAGTACTTCTTCCACGTGTCACCGTCTCCGCACCGTGCACGCGTCCATACGACGGTCGAGTATCCACCGGTTGTTGTTTCAATATGTTCAACGCCCGGTTGAATGGAGTGTCCCACTTGGGCCTCGCCAATGCCTCAGACGGCGAGTCGCTTTCGGCCGCCGCTCTCTCTGCAAAAGGCACAACGATCGTTTACAAATATGACTAACGTGTGCAGTCGAATTGATCAGAAACTAAAATTACCAGCAGTCTCATGAACTCCGTAATGACCGGTGTTGTCTCGTAAACCTTTTTCACTGGGTCCCAACGGTGCCGGGCCCTGAGGACGTCACGCTCCAGCGGGACGGTGAACTCCGCCAAGGGGTCTGGGATGCCCAGACTCGCGGCTTCCGCATCCTCCTTGGCCCATTTGGACCTCTTTCCGCCGTAACCACGGCTTCCGAGGTGGTGGCTCCCAATGTTCCTGTCTTGAAGCCCCTTCATGTACTTAGACTATTTTTGGCATCTTCGGCCTCGCAAGCCTCCTTGAATATTTGAAACTGCTCTTCCGTGATTGTCGGATTATCCTTTACAATCTCGGAGTAGGGTTCCTTCTTGTCGATGATCCTTGCTTTCACTCGATTTTTCCAGGCGGCCAACGCGTCGCTAAACTTGGTCATGGGGTGTTTGTTTATCTTCTTCATTGTCGGGTCCTCATCTGGATCTTTATAATCCTTCTCATTCCGGCCCGGGAACAAGAATATCTGGTGAAACTTCTTTACGAGGGAGCTCCTCATATTTTCTATCTTCTGTAGTTTCTCATCGTTGATGGTGGTGGTTGTCCGTACGATGCAGCCTATTTGATTGCCGTAGCATCGACGCGCTTCCTCGGGCGCCGTTGGCTCAAAATTGCCGTCGTCCACCTCCGTGACCACCCCTCTAGTAGTCCTGAGTTTGTTAGGAACCCGTTGCCTCTTTGCTTTCAGTTCTACACCGGCTCCGCTCCCCGAGGCAGCGCCGGTCTCAGTCTCAGCGCCGGTCTCGATGCCGGTCTGAGTCTGAGCGCCGGTCTCAGTCTTAGCACCGGTCTGTGTGTCGGTCTCAGTCCCTGATGCCATCGGTGGGCCCAGCAATAACATCGGTTGATCATCGGTAAGGCTAAAAAATTCGTCTGCCGCCCGGTAGGCGTCGTCGCAATCACCAGAACCCTGTCCTTCATCGTTGCTAGCCATGTTTCCTATGATTAAATCTAGTCAATTAATTCTAGACCTAATAAAATGAATAATGACATAAAAAAGGCCTATTGTTTTGCAGGAATGTTGACTCCTTCCTGGTGCGGCAAATCACAGGCACTCGATATGTCCTAGTTTGTAGCACAAGTCATGCCGAAACTCACGGAAAATTTCGGCATGAGCTTTGCTAAAAAGTGGACAAATTGAGAACCTGAAATTTGCTGGAAAAGAAATGAATCAACATTCTGGCAAAACATAGGCCACTAAGCATCATTCCCTGCAAACAGTGTCCAAATATACACGAGCAACCACATGTGCAAACAGTGTAGAAGAAAATTCATTTAACTACTAATAGAACGAAATTCAGTTAACTTTAGTGCTCTATAATGATGAAAGGAAAAAAAATTCAGTTAACTACTAATTTCATTCATTTAGGTTATTCATTTAACATCACCTAATTAACCTACTGTACCAATACTACTAGCAGCACTACTAACCTAATTAACCTAGCAAAACTCTAGTGCCCTAACTGAAAAACATCTAATTAACATCTAATTTTTTCTCTAAAATACAGAGAGAGATGAGTGAGGGGGAGGGGTGGGGAACTTACATAGAGGGGAGAGACGGTGGCGGGGAGGTGCTCGGTGACGGAGGCAGGGGCAGAGAGGGCGGGCTCGGGCACGGGCAAGGGCGGTCCTGGGCGGGCTCGGGCGGCGGTGAGGTGGAGGGCACCGACGGTGACGTGGAGGGCGGCCTTGGGCGGCGGCTGTGAGGCTGAGGGCGGCCTCGGGCGGCGGCGGTGAGGCTGAGGGCGGCCTCGGGCGGTGGCGGTGAGGCTGAGGGCGGCCTCGGGCGGCGGCGGTGAGGAGACGGCGGCGAGGGCGAGGGACGATTTGGGGAAGAATTGGGGGCGGGGGGGGGGGGTGGGGGGAAACCGCTGTTTAAGTGAAACGTAACGGTAGCGCGTTTCCGGAAATGCGCTATAGCTAAGTTAGCTATAGCGCGTTTACTGAAACCCGCTACTGCTATTCCTTTCTCCTTTTTTCTTTACATTTTATTTCCGTTAGCAGCAGCGCTTTACACGTAAGCGCGCTGCAGCTAAGGAGATTAGCAGTAGCGCTGGGCCATTATACGCGCTACTGCTAGGTTGGGCTAGCCATGTGCGCCCAGTTCAGACGTAGCAGCAACGCTTTTCGCTAGTACGCGCTACTGCTAAAGTCATAGCAGTAGCGCGGTTTATTTACGCGCGCTGCTACTAAGTAGCAGCAGCGCTACTGGTAAAATTCTGTGTATAGGCTTTTCCCTAGTAGTGACTCCTGTCTTCCCCTACCCTTACCCAAATTAAATCAAATCTTACCAAGTCTCAACTAAATAAAATTTCTTTGTCTTCCCCTACACATACTTAAATCAAATCAAATCTTACAAAAATCTATGTATGTCCCCATTGCAACGCACGAGCAATTAGCTAATTGCTACTAATATGTCAACTTAAGTGTGTTTTTACTAATTTAGTTACATTCACCCCTTATAAGCGATCAACTGAAAAGGTGATGCTACATGATAGAACTAACCTGCCAAAGAAGCCTATGTGATATTACATTGGATAGATGGAAGAATTCATACATGCCGTTCAAATATTTTGCCCAATATAGTTGCTTGTTGTTAATTTTAGTAATCGAAGCAACTAAAAATAGTAATCAATTACTGCAACCACCATAAGTGTCCAATCGCATGGAATCTATAGGCACATATCCTTTGTTATCTCGACCCGTCGAAAGACTCAACTTAGGCTCCACTCAAGTCAACTTACTCTTCTTCCTCCTTCCACGTCGGGAGGTAATGAAGACCCTGCTATTTCGGACCGATGATGGTAGGCTGAGGGTTTTAGTTTTGGCGTTGGTCCCCAGACGGTGATAGGATTGCGTTATAAATGTAGTAGGTTCATAATTTCAGTAGATTGAAACACAAAAAACCTAATGGCTAATACTCACCAAGGTAATCGAACCCTCATATACACCCCAAGTATTTATAGTAATAAAACATATCATTGCATGAAACATCATGAGCATGATGACATATAGTTGAAAGTCATATTCCTCTCACCGCATGTTGTATATATGCTGAAAAATGAAGCAATCTTTTAGTCCTTAGTGAGGCAAGACTGTCTATACTTTTCTTCTCTTACTTTCATCTGAAATGCTTCGCAAATAGGGATCTACTCCCTCTGTAAACTAATATAAGAGTGTTTAGATCATTATTTTAGTATTCTAAACGCTCTTATATTAGTTTACGGAGGGAGTACTAGACATAATGCACACAAAAACATCTATCGTTCGTTCGTTAAACTGGCTAAATTGGGTAGATTAATATAATAAAGAGCAATGTACATCTATAAATTATATTTTGCAACCATCAAAAGTTGAATCATAAAGTAATTATTCATCACACATATCAAAATTTTCATTGCGAGAATAATGTATAGATGACGCAATTCTGTAGGGTAGCTCATGTGATGTGATCATGAAAGCACAAAAGAGATCTTGCTACATAGCAATTACTCAAACCTGTAGTCCAAGCAAATGGACTACTCACACCTGGGGAGGGGGAGGCATTTTTTTATGAAATGGTAGTGAAGTCCCCCTCAGGCAGGATACTTGAGAAGAACTACAATATGGCTCCATCTCAGATCATGAATATCATGACATTGTGGAGACAAAAAATCCCTCATAATTTTTTGAGCTTCAGGTACTTATAGGCAAGCGACCTAAAGGAGGGCATCAGAGCTCCTGGTGACACACACACGATGGTGCACGCAACAGCTCTAGGGCGCATGGGGCCCACTGGCTCCCTTTCACAAGCCTTCATCTGCCGAAAGTTAAGATCACTTGACTTTTTTATAGATTTATTTTTCAATCCTGACGTTTCCTGGAACCACGGGCAGAGAAAAAAAATGCAATTATGGCTTTTGGCTGATAATTAGTAGGTTAGTCTAGTAAATATGAAATATTGATATGTAATAGTATAAATTGTCATGAAAACTTCAAAAGTTATAGATACCTTTGTAATGCACTAAACCACATTTACCCAGTTGCATTCATCCACAACATGAGTTATGGCTTCTAGAATAAGCGCCCCCTACCCAGCTTATCCTAGAAGCCCAACCAGTTTTTTTGTTGGGATTCTAGCACTAGTAGAAAACAGGGCTTTGGTTCGGGCAGGGCAAGCCCATTAGTCCCGGTTCAGTCACGAACCGGGACCCATGGGGGCATTTGTCCCGGTTCTTTAGCCCAGGGGGCCGGCCGGGGCCTCGTGGGCATTGGTCCCGGTTCGTATGGACCCATTTGTCCCGGTTCTAGGCACGAACCAGGACCAATGGGCCTCGCTCCTGGCCCACAAACATTGGTCCCGGTTATTGGCTCAAATCGAGACAGAAGGCTGGGCTTTAGTCCCGGTTTCAGCCACGAACCGGGACAAATGAGTTGCCTATATATACCCCGTCGCCGCAGCAGAGCACTCCACAGTGCTCTGTTTTTTCTGGCCGGCGAGGGGAGGGCATTTGGGTGCTCTAGCTCACCTCCTATGCACATGAGGTGTTCGATGAAATGCCCGAGCCACGCTAGTTAAGCTTTCTCCTCTCGAAGCTCGACCTCCAAGCTCCATTTTCCCCGAGATTTGCATAGGTTTAGCGGTCCGTCACGTCCCGTCCCCGTCTTCACCGCCGTCGATCGCCCGCGCTGATCTCTTCACCGGCACCACCGTGGTGAGCCTCTTGTTCTTATCTTCTTTCTGAAAGAAAATAATTCTTACTTTAGATAGATACTTGTCTAATTTTCTAACTTTTATTATAACTTGTTATTATATAGTGCGATGGTTTTGTTATCCGCCCCCATCGGCCCTCGTCCTGTCAATGATTCATATGTGGTATATATTATCTTTTTATAACTATTTGCTTCATTTATTGTTTTTGACAATCACTACTGGAATCAGCTACTTTGCCATCTGTCAGTTCTTTGTCGTCCGCTAGCAGACGGCAAAGAATCTCTTTGCCATCAGCTTCCAAAAAGCAGACGGCAAAGAACTGGCTGATGGCAAATACCAAATTTGCCATCAGCCAGTTCTTTGCCGTCGGCTAGCGGACGACAAAGAGGGAGGGGCCCCACTGACGAGCTGCAAAAAAAACCTAACGGCCCCCCTCTTTGCCGTCCGCTAGCGGACGACAAAGAGCAAGAAGGCGGACGGCAAAGGGTGGCGAACGGCAAAGAGGGAGGGCCCCACGTAACGTTAATGGCCGCGCCCCACACCCCCTATCTCTCTCTTTCTCTCCCACCTCTCGCCACCGCCCCGTCGCACGACCCCGCCGCCGCCCCAGCGCCCCCCGCCCCGTCGCCCCACCACCCCGCCGCCGCCCTGGCGCCCCCCGCCCCGTCGCCCCCGCCGCCCCCGCCGCCCTGCCGTCTGGGCGCCACCACGCCCCGGTGCCCCGGCACCTCCGCGCCCCGCCGCCCCGGCCGGGCCCGGCGCCGCCGCCCCCGGCCGCCCCGCCCCGCTCCTCCGCCGCCCCAGGCCGCACCGCCCCTCCTCCGCCCAGGTGAGTCTCTGCTTCCTTTTTTCCTTTTTTCTGTTTTTTTAGTTTTAGGTTTATGTTTAGTTTAGATTTAGTTTTAGTTTTAGGATTAGTTTTAGGTTTATAGGTTTAGTTTTAGTTTAGTTTTAGGTTTAGATTTAATTTTTTCCTTTTTCTGTTTTTTTAGTTTTAGGTTTAGGTTTAGTTTAGTTTTAGGAAAGAAGAAGAAGAGAAAAAGAGGAGAGGAGAAGAAGAAGAAGAGGAGGAGGAGAAGAAAAAAGAAGAAGAGGAAGAAGAAGAAGAAAAAAGAGGAGAGGAGGAGAAGAAGAAGAGGAAAAAGGAAAGGAGGAAGAAGAAGAAGAAGAAGAAGAAGAAGAAGAAGAAGAAGGAAAAAAATGAAGAAAATGAAGAAGAGGAAGAAGAAGAAAAGGAAAAAAACCCGATCCAACACGGTACCCAAACCCCGACCCGGCACCCCGACACGACACCTCGACCCCGAGACCCCGACCCCGACCCCGAGACCCCGACCCCGACACCCCGACCCCCGACCCCGACCCGACACCCCGACCCCGAGACCCCGACCCCGACCCGACACCCCGACCCCGAGCCTGACCCGACACCCCGACCCCCCGAGCCTGACCCGACACCCCGACCCCGAGCCTGACCCGACACCCTGACCCCGACACCACACCCCGACCCTGAAACAACACCCAGACACCGACACGGCACTACCCCGGCATCGACACGACACCCCGAACCCCGACCCCAAAACAGCACCCCGACCCCGACACGGCACCCCGACACCAACAGGACACCCCGACCCCCGACACCTCCCGAAAAGGTGTTCTTTGGCCTTCCAGATGCCGGCGGGGTCATATATTTGTGAATTATTAGTTAGGTCATATATTTTTCGATTTTGTTATGAAAAGCATCATATATAATTGTGTTGATCGTGTAGTTTTAAATGTGCAGTTGTTTCATCGCTGCGAGGTTTGGTGTTCGACGACCTCGCCATGCGTTTGACGAGCTCTGCCCCTTCGTTCGTGGGTGAGCACAAATGACAAGTCCTCCTCCCCCATTAATTATTTGATCTATTCCGATGAAACTTGATAGCTAGCTATATATGTGTCTTGAATCATCAGTATGCGTAACCAATATGTGTCTCCCGTTCGAAAGCGTCATAGTTATAAATATGCATGCATTTGCATATTTATAACCTTGATTCTTTCGAATTGTCCAACGCTATCCATGGACAGCCCGAGTATGTGTAGATTGGGTTCGTTTTCCCATATGCTTTGCTCCGGATCCGACGCATATATTTCGTCAGTGCCTCCCCTGTTGTTCTCCGGGTACACATCCTCTCTGTTTATTGCAGAGACGTGTATCGGGATAACAGCGGGGAGGTGCTGCCGAAATTTTGCGTCGGATCCGGAGCATAGCATGGGAAAATGAACCCAATCTACACATACACGGGTGGGATTAGGACCTATCATTACCTATTAGAGTGTAGGTTGCATGGACGTAATAAAATTGACAAAGTAGATCAACTGATGAATATATACATGGTGAATTACATATATAATTGTTGTGTGTCCAGTAGCTCTGAAAGTCAAGATGAGTGACCGTGCGTGGATGTATACCAGTCACACTGGTCAGAACAAATGGAGCGTTGAATGGTTCACAAAACTAAGGGGTTTGTGCAAGCCGCATTTGCAAATGGCCAAAAGAAAACCTGGTGCCCCTGTTTCCGGTGCGGCAATTGGGAAAAGAAGACAGAGGCTAAAATGGGCAAACACCTGCAGAAGAGTGGTTTTACGCCCGATTATACGGTGTGGACATTTCATGGTGAGTCTGCCCAACGTGACCGAGCTGAGGTGGATCATCGTCGCACCGACGAGCATGGTACCGGGATGGAAAACATGTTGCAAGGCTATGATGATGCTCGGGATTCGGACGAGGAGATGGAGGAATCTGCAAAGGCCTTCAATGAAATGTTGGAGTCTTCGAAACGTCCGCTCCACGAGCATACTGAGCTTTGTCAGTTGGATGCCATCTCACAAGTAATGGCTCTGAAGGCTCAGTTCAACTTGGGCAGAGAATGCTATGACACAATTATGACAGTATTTGGACGCTTTCTACCCAAAGGCCATGTAATGCCTGCAAACCTGTACCAGTCGAACAAAATCCTCCGTGCACTGAAGATGCCCTATGAGAAGATACATGCCTGTGAGAAAGGATGTGCCTTATTTAGGCTTGACTATGCGGACTTGAACTATTGTCCCATTTGCAAGTCTTCCAGGTATATTGTGGTAGACAACGGTATGGGTGAGAAGACACAAACCAAAATCCCCGTTAGTGTTCTTCGGTATATGCCAATCGTACCAAGACTTCAACGTCTTTTCATGGTCGAAGAGACGGCTAGACAGATGACATGGCACAAAACAGGCAAAAGAACCGAACTAGATGCAGATGGGAATCTGATGATGGTACACACATCGGATGGTGTTGCGTGGAAAAAGTTTGATGAATTACATGCTGACAAAGCGGCAGATCCGAGGCATCCTCGAGTCGGCATCAGCACGGATGGGTTCAATGTGTTTGGTATGACGGCAGCCCAATACAGTTGTTGGCCCGTATTTGTCTTTCCACTCAATCTCCCCCCGGACAGATTATGTAAAGAAAGAACATTTTCCTGACGTTGATAATTCCAGGACCCAACTATCCGGGCAAAAATATGAATGTGTACATGCAGCCGCTTAAGGACGAATTGCAAGAAGCCTGGGATAATGGGTTCAAGACATACGACGCCTTTAGCAAACGGAACTTCATAATGCGTGTCTGGTACATGTACTCGACGCATGACTTGCCGGCGTATGCGCTATTCGTTGGCTGGTGTGTGCATGGAAGGTTCCCGTGCCCCACATGCAAGGGAGCTCTTGAGTTTCGTTGGCTTCAGGCCTGTCGCAAGTTTTCTTGCTTCGACATGCATAGACAGTTCCTGGATCCTCGCCATAAGTTCAGGAAAGACAAGAAGAACTTCATCAGGGGTAGAGTTGTCAAAAACTCTGCACCACCTGCATTGACAGGCCAACAGACCCTGGATCAGTTAAACGCTCTCGAGCCAGATCCACAACGTCTAGGGTACTTCAAGGGGTATAATACTAAGCACGCGTGGACTCACAAAACATGCTTATGGGATCTGCCTTACTTCAAAGACCTCCTTTGCCCACACAACATCGACGTGATGCACACTGAGAAGAATATCGCCGAGGCACTTTTTGGTACATTGTTCGGCATAGATGGGAAGTCAAAGGATAATACTAAGGCTAGAGTCGATTTGGAGGCGCTATGTGATAGGCCGTTACAAAACATGAAAGAACCGAAAGGAAAGCAGAACTGGACGAAGCCAAAGGCATGGTTCAATCTTGGAAGGCCAGCTATGAGGGAAATTCTCTTGTGGGTGCAACAGCAGTTGATGTTCCCCGATGGGTATGCAGCAAATCTAAAGAGGGGAGCGAATGTTGATAAACTGAAGATATTTGGTCTCAAGAGTCATGATTGGCACATATGGGTTGAGCAGGTAATGCCGGTGATGTTGCGTGGCTTCATCCCTGAGGATGAATGGCTAGTACTAGCAGAACTCAGCTATTTCTTCCGTGTTCTTTGTGCGAAAGAACTATCGCCTGGCGTGCTAGAAGAAATGGAAGAGTTGGCGCCGGAGTTGATCTGCAAGTTAGAGAAGATCTTTCCATCGGGCTTCTTTAATCCAATGCAGCATTTGATTTTGCATCTCCCGACCGAGGCAAGATTGGGGAGGGGGGCCCATGCAAAATCGTTGGTGCTACCCAACTGAGAGGATGCAGAAGACGCTTCGAGAAAAATGTAAAAATAAATGTAGAATTGAAGCATCGATGGCTGAGGCATTCATCACAGAGGAGGCGGCAAACTTCGTAACAGCGCACTACGAAGCCAAAAATCGTCATTTGCATAATCCGAAGCCTCGGTACAATGCTGACGAGCCTAAAAATGGTGGATCCAACCTCAGCCTATTCAAAGGGAATCTCGCACCAGCTAGTGTTTCACATCCAGTATCTTTGGATAACGAAGAATGGCGGACCATTTCGTTGTATATCTTCAACAACCTGATAGAAGTGCGGCCGTACATCGAGTAAGTTCTCGGTACATTGTTTCGCAACTTCTATTTCCTTTGAACTACTCTTATTCCTGGATATGTCATACAGTCGATACGTCGCCATATTCTCGTATGGAGTGGAGATCCAAAAGGATTCCGTCGAAGAGTATGAGCTTCTCGCAAAGCAAGGAGGTGGCTATCCCGGTTTCATCTCTTGGTTCAAACAAACGGTAATTTCTATTAGACAATTTCATTTCATTCGCTAATTTGTGCATAATGCAACAATCCTTTCATATTAAACTTGTAGGCTAATTCAGAGTCTATGGACGCCGAATTGAGACAAGTCGCTAATGGTTTTGACTATAAGGTCCGTTCATTTGACAAGTACGACATCAACGGGTATCGCTTTCGTACCTATGGCAAAGAGCTATCTATGGCCGACCGAAAGTCTACAAATTGTTGTGTATTTGCTATCGGCGAAGGAGGTACCGAGTATTATGGGAGAGTTGAAGCAATTTATGAACTTCTGTTCTATGGTGAAAACCCACCGAATGTCGTAGTCTTCAAATGTTATTGGTTTCAGCCGAAGGAGACTAGAAGGACTCATGAACATATAGGGCTAGTTGAAATCAACCAAAGCACTCATTTAGATGTTCCTGATGTCTATATTATGGCTCAACAGGCGACCCAAGTATTCTATCTACCGTGGGCCTGCCAAACTAATCCAAATCTGAAAGGTTGGGATGTCGTTTATGAAGTGCCGCCACGTGCTAGACTTTCTCCCCCAAAGGAAGAGGATTATGAACCTTACATTAACCCAGACACATATGAAGGAGAATTCTTCCAAGAGACACGTCTTTCCAAAAAGCGTTTCAAGAACCGCTATACTTCACCCCAAAACATTGAAGTAGACAGCGACAATGAATCCGACATCACCCCAGAGGAGGAACAAGAAGAGCCGGAACAAGAAGAGGTTACTGCTGCGGATGACCTGTCAATGCTTGACCGATTACATCAAGGTGGCCTTGCACATGTTGATGCCAATGAACCCTATGAGCCCATCATTGATTATAGTGATGATGATGATTATGCATTTATTGATGATATACTGATCGAGATTATTAGTAGTGTCAGGTATTCAATTTTTTTATGTTGTACTTGATGATGATACACTTAAGTGATATACATATTATTATTCATGTCGGTACTTTTTTTATGTTGTACTAATTTCGTTTATTCTTTGTCATGGCAGGTGTTGAAAGATGGTGGGCGCTGGTTGGGAGTGCGCCGAGGCCC
Organism: Triticum urartu; assembly: GCF_003073215.2. Classification (NCBI taxonomy): domain Eukaryota; kingdom Viridiplantae; phylum Streptophyta; class Magnoliopsida; order Poales; family Poaceae; genus Triticum; species Triticum urartu. The sequence goes on from NC_053028.1 coordinate 697,752,747, forward strand.
CTTCTTCGTCGGCGCGTGGTGCGAGGTCTTCCATTCCACACGCACCTCTCCGCCGAGCGTTGCTGGACAGTATGGCGACACCGCCGGGCCCTTCTTCATCGACCGCGGTGCCCAGCAGGGGACGAGGTAAGAAGAAGAGAGGAGGTGGAACACGTGGTCGCGGGAGAGGAGGTAGGGTGACTCTTACGGCGCCTTCCTCGCCACCGCCCCAGCTGTTTCACCTGAGCACGTGACTGCTAGGGTGGACTCGTCTGAGGAGGAGGCTGCACGGACTCCGGTCCACGAGCCTCCGGTCCACGAGTCTTCGGCCCACGAGCCTCGGGTCGACGGGCCTTCGGCCCACGAGACTTGGGCCCACGAGACCCCGGAGGAGCACACGTCTGGATGGGGTACCTGGTCGGGTCAACCTGAGGATGGCGGGGAGCCGAGTGGCCATGCTGATGATGGCGGGGAGCCGACTGATGAGGAGGGGGAGGAGGGGGGCAACGTCTACCAGCGTGGTGCTACACGGCTCCCATCCGTGCCGGCGACCCGCGAGCAGAGGTGGTTGATTTTCCCTGATGGGGAGAGGTAAGTGCATTTAATCTTTTTGTACCTTCTGCATTCACGTTTCTTCAAATAACTGATGTGTTGGCCTTGTCATGCTGCAGGGGTTGGGACCACCATGAAAGTGTCCGCCGGCCCAACTCCGTCCTTGGAGTTCTGATTCGGCAAAACTTCCCGGGGTTTGTCACGTTGCCTGGTGAGGGTCGGCTTCCAGAGGTTGGATTGACTTGGGAGCACTACTTGGCTGCCCCGGCCCCGCCGGGTCAGATTATCGATGGTGTCCTGTGCAAGACGAGGGCAGACGTCGTGATCAGAAAGTTCTGGGTAATTGCTCCTTTACACAACTAAAAATCTTCAACTAGCTAGTTATTAATTGTACTAATCAATATTGTCTCATTTGATTGCAGACATTCTACAGGTGTGAGGAGGGATACGAGGAGGAGGCGGATCATGTTATCCACAAGGAGTGCAAGCGCCTACTTTAGAACTTACGGCATGAGGTTCGGGTGCAGGCTGTTCGAGACTACTACGCCGGGCGTGGTATCAAGAAGCCCAAGCAGGAGTGCCGCGATAAGTTCTTGAGTAAGGAGAAGTACATGAAGGTAATTCTTAAGGCCTTGTACTTACTTCCTTCATTTAGTAATTCATAGCCTTAGCGCTCAAGTTTCTATTTGCTAACTTAGGCCCCTCCGAGATGGTGTGCGGATCGGATGGATTGTTGGGAGGTGTTGTTCAATGCGTGGTGCTCAGAAGAATGGTTGGCCACCCACAAAGAGGCCAGGGACAAACGTGCCCAAATGGAAGGTGTGCCACACCACCAAGGCAGCTCCAAATTATTTCAGTACGGGCGGAACTGGGTATGTGGTTTGCTTCATGATTCATGCAATTCATTCATCATGCTAGCTTTAGCCCTTTAATTACTAATTTACTTTGTTTCTCTCTTTCAGGCACGCTACAATAAGGCGGATAAGGTGCCAGAGGTGTACGACCTGTATGCCATGGCCCACACTGGCCCTTACAAGAAAGTCAAGGCATTCTCTGGGTCTGACCTCGATGATCCAAAGAACTTCACCAACATCTCCGCCCGCGACAAGCTCGTGCAATATAGAGATCAGGGGAAGGCAAGGAAAGGGGAGGACTTTAACCCGAGCCAGGGTCCCATTGATACAGAGCTGCTGATGATATCTGGTGGCGGGAGGTCCCATGGCTCCATAGCCATGGGAGATGGACTTATCCGTTGTCCTAGCACTCTCCCGGAGATCAAGGCGCGCCAGTCGAGCTCCGCTCCTGAGATAAGGCCTCGTGAATGGCCAGTCCAACTTGCCTTCAAGGTTAGTTATACGTACTCAGCTATCTTTCTCCATTACATTGTGTGCGCTTCCATCAATGATTACAAATGGTCATGTGAGTGGTGTTGCAGGCTGCTATACAGAGTGAGAGAGATAGAACGGAGAAACTTCTGGCGGAGGCGGCGGAGAGGCAGCGGGAGTTAGAGGAGAAGACAACAAAGATGTTGGAGGAGGAGAGGGCACGGAATGACATGCAGGCAAGGGCCATGTACGAGCTCCTTGTGGTAAGTTTCTTCTGCAGATTACTTGCTAGTCTTAACATTTGAGTCTCATTACTAACTAGTATGACTCTGTTGTGAAAACCAAATGTGCAGTCTGTGTGCGAGAAGTCCGGTCAGACCGCTCCGCCGATGCCAGTGATTGCTCCTGGGAGCACGGTGAGTTTAATTTGAATGGACATTACTTGCTAGTCTTAACATTTGAGTGTCATAATGCTAACGAGACATTGGAAATGATCTTTGGTGCAGCTTAACTCCAGAAACGCATCACACGATCCTTCTTCAGCTACCAGCGCGAGCCAGCCCGCTCCTTCTCCAGCTACCGGTGCGAGCCAGCCCGCTCCTACACCTCCGTGATCACGGTAAGTTTCTCTAGTGTTTTGCTTAACAAATGCATAAAGACCTAGACTTAGCTTTATTTCCTCCAATATGCTTACCATAATGACCTAGAGTTAGCTTCTTTTCCTCCAAAATAACTTAATAAGCTTACTGACCTCATAAACCATCCATTCTACCTAAGTTAGCTCTAAAGCGATATGTACTTAGCTTACTTATGTCAAAAATTGCATAATTAACTTAGTTAGCTCATAAACGATCCATTATACCTAAGTTAGCTCTAAAATGACTCATTTTACCTTAGTTAGCTTATAAGTGGTCCAATTTATCCAAGTTAGCTCTAAAATGACCCATTTTACGTAGATTAGCTCCTAAATGATCCATTTTACCTACGTTAGCTTTAAAATGACCCATTTCACCTAGGTTAGCTCCAAAATGACCCATTTCACCTAGGTTAGCTCCAAAATGACCCATCTTACCTAGGTTAGCTTATAAATGATCCAGTTTATCCAAGTTAGCTCTAAAATGACCCAATTTACCTAGAGTAGCTCCTAAACGATCCATTTCACCTAAGTTAGCTAAAAACGATCCATTTCACCTAAATTAGCTCTTAAATGATCCATTTCACCTAAGTTTGCTCAAAAACGATCCATTTCACCTTAGTTAGCTCAAAAACGATCCATTTCACCTTAGTTAGTTCAAAAACGTGGCATTTCACCTTAGTTAGCTCATAAACGACCCATTTCAACTAAGTTAGCTCAAAAATGATCCATTTTACCTTAGTTAGCTCAAAAACGATCCATTTCACCTTAGTTAGCTCAAAAACGATCCATTTCACCATAGTTAGCTCAAAAATGATGCCCTTCACCTTAGTTAGCTCATAAACGACTCATTTCAACTAAGTTAGCTCATAAACAACCCATTTCAACTTAGTTAGCTCATAAATGATCCATTCCACCTAAGTTAGCTCATAAATGATCCATTCCACCTAAGTTAGGTCATAAATGACATATACTTCTTGTTATAGTCTTCTTCTTGTTCTATTCACCAATTTCTAACTTCATATTTACCATTTTGCAGATTTCACTCACTTCATGGAAGCTAGCTTGCTAGGATGGAGTGCTTGCTTTTTCTTTGTTAAAACTTTGCATTGTATCTAGCTTGCTATGATAGAACTTGCTATGTTGATGAAACTTTGCTATGTAATATGTATATGGAACAATGTGTATGGATCGAACTTGCTATATATGTTGATGAAACTTTGCTATGTCATATATATGTATATGGAATTATGTGCTGGATATGGGATATGTGTGCTGGATATGTTTGCTGTTAAATATGTGATATATTTGCTGTGAAAATTGTTGGATTAAGAAAAAACAGAAAAAAGAGACAATATACAGGCTCTTTGCCGTCAGCCACCGACGGCAAAGGGCTCTTTGCCATCAGCAGCGGACGGCAAAGAGGCCACGTGGCAGGCAGCTGTGCTTCCTGGGAGGCTGACCAATTTGGTCAGTTTGCCTACAGCGGCGGACGGCAAAGGCCTGCCGTGCAGTGACGTCAGCTGACATCACACGGCGGACGGCAAAGGCCTTCCGAAGTTTGCCGTCAGCGGCGGACGGCAAAGGCCTGCCGTTAGCCACCTAACGGAGTAACAACGCACTTATTGTCGTCTGCACTCTTTGCCGTCCGCTGCTGATGGCAAAGGCTTCTTTGCCGTCAGCCGCCCGAAGCAGACGACAAAGTACCTCTTTGCCGAACCTTACTTTGCCGTCACCTTTTGCCGTCCGCGGCGGACGGCAAAGACCTTTGCCGTCAGCCATCCATGCCTTTGCCGTCCACCATGGCTGACGGCAAAGTAGCTGATTCCTGTAGTGAATTATGCTGACCAATGTGACATAGATTTTATTTATGTAGGAGGTAATTGAACCGGAAATTCCAACCGACCCTATTGTCGAGGGGTTAAATTTAGTTGAAGAAGAAAATAATTACTTGAAGGAAAAAACAAAAAAAATTGAGGAGGAGAAGATGATATTGGAGTTGCATGTTGCGGATGTCGTCGATGATCACATGATCAAGATGGATGCAATGCGGTTGAAGATTAGAAAATATGCCATTCATACTTAGGCTTGGTATCATTGTGCTGTTGGATCAATTTTTACCTTGGTTGTGATTATGATCGCATTTGTTGTTGCATTGAAAGGTTTTACATAGTTTTAATGTATGGTTTAACTAGACGCTCTGGAGAGCTATATGTTGTTCAATGAGAACTATGTATGTACTTTGTTTTTAATGTGATGATGAACTTCTATTAATTTGGTCACTTATCTATTCATGAGAGCTATATGTACTAAATTGATGATGTGGCTTTGAATGGTGCATTTTGAACACAGAAAAACTATGAAGTTCAAACAAGTTAAAAAAATGAAATCCCTTTGTAACAGACGAGTTTCCGTATCAAACCCTCATACTTCGAAAGAGATTGTCCGTTTTGTACACGAAGTGCATCCAGTTTTTGCCATAACCCTCTCTACTTTCTTGCACATGCTATGTGGGTGAAATGATGATACCATGCCAACTTTCAACCTTTTCAGAGTTCATTTGAAATGCTTTTCAATTTCAGGGTCTTATAGCTCAAAATAATCAGTAAATGCATGAAAAATAACAAATGAAGTCAGAAAGGGTTGAAAATTGATGATGTGGCTTTGAATGGTGCATTTTGAACACAGAAAAAGTCTGGAGTTCAAATAAGTTCAAAAAAATGAAATCCCTTTGTAACGGACGAGTATCCACATGAAACCCTCATACTTCGAAAGAGATTATCCGTTTTCTACACGAAGTGCATCCAGTTTTTTCCGTAACCCTCTCTACTTTCTTACACATGCTATGTGGGTGAAATGATGATACCATGCCAACTTTTAACCTTTTCAGAGTTCACTTGAAATGCTTTTCAATTTCAGGGTCATTTAGCTCACAAAAATCAGTAAATGCATGAAAAATAACAAATGAAGTCAGAAAGGGTTGAAAATTGATGATGTGGCTTTGAATGGTGCATTTTGAACACAGAAAAAGTCCAGAGTTCAAATAAGTTCAAAAAAAATTGAAATCCCTTTGTAACAGACGAGTTTCCGTATGAAACCCTCATACTTCGAAAGAGATTGTCCATTTTGTACACGAAGTGCATCCAGTGTTGCCGCAGCCCTCCCTACTTTCTTGCACATGCTATGTGGATGAAATGATGATACCATGCCAACTTTCAACCTTTTCAGAGTTCATTTGAAATGCTTTTCAATTTCAGGGTCATTTAGCTCACAAAAATCAGTAGATGTATGAAAAATAACAAATGAAGTCAGAAAGGGTTGAAAATTGATGATGTGGCTTTGAATGGTGCATTTTGAACAGAGAAAAACTTTGGAGTTCAAATAAGTTCAAAATAATGACATCCCTTTGTAACAGACGAGTTTCCATATGAAACCCTGATACTTCGAAAGAGATTGTCCGTTTTGTATACGAAGTGCATCCAGTTTTTGCTGTAACCCTCTCTACTTTCTTGCACATGCTATGTGGATGAAATGATGATACCATGCAAAAAGAAAATTAACGAAAAACATTTATAAAACTCTAGTAGCAAAAGGAATGAACTAAAAAGCTTTCATAAACCTCTAGTATTTTTTGAACTAAAATTATTTTAAATTTATGCCACTGAAATTGTCAAAGTATTTTCTGTTCAAAACATGAAAAGCGGAAAGAAACAAAATAAACTTTAATAAATAAGTAGGAACAATATTAAATAAATTAAATTTAATAAAATAAATAAGTAGAAACAAAAGAAAAGAAAATAAACTTTAATAAAATAAATAAGTAGAAACAAAATAAATTAAATTAAAATTTAATAAAATAAATAAGTAGAAATAAAATAAAATAAACTTTTATAAAATAAAAAAGTAGAAACAAAACAAACTTTATAAAAGTAAAATAAATAAAAATAGGAATAGTAAGTTTTTTGTTGTAAGTAGAAACAAAATAAAATAAATAAAGCAACAAAAAAAAGAAAAAATGCCACCTATTGGGCCACCACGGCCTGAATACGACTAGAAACCCAACCATGGGCTAGGATTCAGGCCCGCAGGAGGCCCAGTAAGCCCACAAGCACATCGTGACAAATTAGGCCCGAAAGCCTGCAGTTGAGAGGAGTTCGAGTGGGTTGGCGCAACAACGCTTATAAGCCACTCTCGAGCTCTCTCAACTAGCGAAGTGGTACTAAAGTTTTGGCCGCGACGCGGGCAGCACAGGGCCTCTGGTCCCGGTTGGTGCGATAAACCGGGACTAAAGGGGTGCATTGGTACCGGTTCGTGACACCAACCCGGACCAATGCCCCCCTTTAGTCTCGGTTGGTGCCACCTACCGGGACCAAAGGCCGCCGCTTCTCGTCCTTTGGGCTGCCGAAAACTGACCTTTGGTCACGGTTGGTGGCACCAACCGGGACTAAAGGTGGCATTGGTCCCGGTTGGTGCCACGAACCGGAACCAATGCTCTGTGTATATAAGCTGGACTTGTGAAAATTTCACAATTTCATCGTCAGTCCGTGCCCGACGCCCCAGTGCTACTCGTCGCCGTCGCCTTCATCACCCCTGCCTCCGACGCCATCGCCGCGCCGTGCGCCCCTGCCTCTGACGCTGTCACCGCGCCGCCCCTGCCCCCGACCACGCCGTCGCCGCGCCGGCCCCTGCTCCGCACTCGAGCCCCTTCGCGCGACCCGCCCCGCGCGCCGGCACCCTCGCCTCCCCCGCCGTCACCATCGCCAGACGCCCCGGCCCGCTGTGAGCCGCCGCGCCGGTCCGGCTCTGTTTTTATTTTGTATTAGATTAATTTTTTGTTCATATATATATAATGTATATTTGTATGTATGTGGCTATGTGTAAGTTCAGAGCATGTTTTTTATTAGATTAATTTCTTATTAGATTTATTAGATTTTTTTTGTTCAGAGCATGTTTTTGTTCATATATGTATTTTTTTGTTCATATGTGTATTAATGTTTTTGTTGCATATGTGTAATTTTTTTCAATGTATATATGTATGTGGAGCTATATATGCATGATGAGGGGGTGGGGTCGATATACCCCCTCCTCGATAATTTCAACATGAGGGGTGGTCAACCCCCTCCCAGATAACATTTTTTAGAAAAGTTTTATATATCTAGCTAGGAAGAAAGGAAGAAGGAAGAATAAGAAGAGGAAGAAGAAGAAAAAAAAAGAGGAGAAGAAGAAGGAATAGAGGAGAAGAAGAAAAAGTAGAGCCTATTTTTTCTTCTTCTCCTCTCTATTCCCTCTTCTTCTCCTTTTTTTCTTTTTCTCCTCTTTTTTATCTTCTACTTCCTCTTCTTAATTTTTATCAGGAACTCCGTTCAAAAATAACTTCGACATGATGGGCGGTCGATATATATACCTCCTCTCGACCATGATAATTTATACCACGGGAGCACCCCCCGGCCCTCTCGCTCGACCAAAACTCTCGAGGACACCCAAACCCTAGAAAAAAACGATGCCGGTCTCCTACCCCCTCCCGCCGTGCCCCTACCCGGCAAACTCTCTCGAGGCCACCCAAATTTACCAAGTTAAAAGAGCGTTGTCATCGAGGCCACCCCATACCCTTGAAGCGTTGTCGAGGCCACCCCAAACCCTTGAAGCGTTGCCGAGGCCACCCCAAACCCTAGAGAAGCAGCGTCGAGGCCACTAATATGATTCCTTTATTGTGATTAGCTAGCTAGTTCTACGTTTGCCACTAATATATCCATCTGTCATGTTTGAATAATAATTTCCATGTTGTAAATATTTGCAGAAACTATGGAGCACCCCCGAGACGAAGCCACAAAAGCGGTGTTGGGGGACATAATCGCACAAGGAAGAGATGCCGTCATGTCGTTTGTCAATGAAACCGATGGTCTAGAAGGACAGGGTGAAGAAGCAGGATATGATTATGATGGCTCCGATGACCCAATGCCCGTGCAAGAAGGAGACCGTGATGATGGCTCCGGTGACCCAATGTCGGTGCAAGAAGGAGACCGTGGTGACGGCTCCGGTGACCGAACCGAGTCCGGCCAGGTATATATATTAGTTAAGCCTGTGCTGAATAGCTAATTGATGCATTCATTGTTTTGGTATATGTACACATATTAATTAACTCTCATCTTTCTTCTTTTTTCTAGCCCTCCGGATCGAGCACAACTTCGGTAAAGAGACGAGGCCCGAAGAAAAAGTTGTGCTCGGATGAAAGGTTTGAGATCACAGCGATCGCGCGCGATGGCATGCCGATTGAACACATCCGGACAAAGGAAGCATTTGCTGCTCAGTGCGGGGTTCTTGTTAGGGACAAGATCCCGATCAGTATCCACCAATGGTTAAAGCCTAAGAATGAAGACCCTGAGGTGTCTTATGTCTCCGATATGCAGAAAGATGATCTTTGGACCGTGCTGAAGGCAAATTTCTCCCTACCGGCAGAGGAGGATCCGGAGAAGCTAGTTAAAGAGCAATTGATCAAGTCTCATGCTCTTAATAAGATGGCAGAACTATTCAAGAGGTGGAAGAATGAGCTAAAAACATCGTTTGTCGACAAAGACAAGACACCATAATTCACTAGCCGGTATGAGAAGATCAGAGATCACTGGCCCGCATTTGTGGCCCACAAGACATCGGACAAGATGTGATGGCCTGGCTTATTAGGGATGATAGACTACTCATATCAATAAGGAATTCCTTCTTTTCCGGGAGCCCATTCGGACAGAACTCCAAAGTTAAGCGTGCTCAGCTTGGAGTAGTGTCAGGATGGGTGACCGACCGGGAAGTTGCTCTCGGGTGCGCACGAGTGAGGACAAAGTGCGCGGAAAAGACTAGTATTGATCTGTGGGGCCAGTCTAGATCCCGTCAGGAGTAACGACCACCGGCGGGTGTGTCTGGGCATTACAAGTTGGTATCAGAGCCGACCCTCGCGGTTACACGGATGTTCGCGGACAGGTGCGCGATCATGTTGTTCATAACGTTTGTGACCCGTCGTGGCACACGGCATGGTACATGTACCAGACTGGATGCACATACGTATGTGCCAAGAGGGAACGTTCCTGTGGCCCGACGAGGACGTCGGTTCCTCTGAGAGGGGGTGTATGTGATGGCCTGGCTTATTAGGGATGATAGACTACTCATATCAATAAGGAATTCCTTCTTTTCCGGGAGCCCATTCGGACAGAACTCCAAAGTTAAGCGTGCTTAGCTTGGAGTAGTGTCAGGAGGGGTGACCGACCGGGAAGTTGCTCTCGGGTGCGCAGGAGTGAGGACAAAGTGTGCAGAAAAGACTAGTATTGATCTGTGGGGCCAGTCTAGATCCCGCCAGGAGTAACGACCACCGACGGGTGTGTCTGGGGCATTACACAAGAGTAAGAAGATGTCAGTGACAAACAAGAAAAATGCTGCGAAGAAGAAGCATCACCATTGCACGGGGTCAGGTGGCTATCTCAAAGCCCAGCCGTTGTGGGCCAAGGCTGAGAATGACCTGATTGATAAAGGGGTCGAACCAAAGACAGAACTGGCCAGACCGTTGCCGGACTTGGTTCTTCGGGGTTGGCGGATCCTTGGACCCTGTATCAGGGAAGTGTATTTGGACGGACAAGCAACTGAGTATACCCGTCACGAGGCTTCAGGAGTATATCGAGGCAGCGCAGCAAGGGACGTTCGTTCCAGACAGAGAGAACGACGAGCTCACAATGGCCCTCGGGAATCCTGAGCACCCTGGACGGACACGAGGCACGCCAGGCTCCGTTCCGTGGAAGGCTGGGTTTCCAGACGCAGGCGGTTACAAATGCCAGGAGAGGAGAAAGAAAGTGGAGCAGATCGAAATTCAGGCGCTGCACGCAAGGGTACAAGCGATAGAGCAACAAGAAGAAGATCGCAACAAGCGACACGCCGAAGCTTGCCCCGAAGCTACCCCGCCATCTCAGCGGAGAAGCAGCGTGGCTTCCACCGAGCTGCAGCAGCTGGAGCCTGTATTCACGGCTCCTGCTAGCTACCCCGTGGACTTAATCAGATTCTCAAAATTGCCACCTTATGACGCAATGGAAGAAATTGAAAGTCAAGGCGGCTGTTGGCTCTGTTGCACCTCCTGAACTGAACCTGGCACAACTTTTCACTGCCGGCCGATTCCAGAAGGATATGCTAGGGTGATGGTGGATGAAATAACAGACGGATTTGAGGACCTCGAGCATGACCACCCTACCGGTGAAGGGGAGACTCGGCTGGGTTCTTCTCTGAAGACTCCATGCCTATGGCGGAAGGAACTCATCAACCTTCCGAACTGGACGCCTCCTCCTTCTCCTCCTCCGGCGAGTTAGGGCACTCCGCCTCCTCCTTCGGCAAGTGATTAGGGCACTCAGCCTCCTTCTCCGGCACGTGGCGGTACTCCGCCTCCTCCGCCTGCGCCAGCGCGCTCGAGCAGCCAGCCTCCTCCTTCTCTGCCTTGCCATCAAGGGCGGAAGAGATCCGCCGCCGCTACGGCTGCTCGGGCGCGTCGTAGTCCTTCTCCTCCGCCTCGTAAGCAAGCACGAAAGAAGACAGTCGCAGCCGCTCCGTCTGCTCCGATGTCTAGCAGTACATGAAGGAAATATGCCCTAGAGGCAATAATAAAGTTATTATTTATTTCCTTATATCATGATAAATGTTTATTATTCATGGTAGAATTGTATTAACCGGAAACATAATACATGTATGAATACATAGACAAACAGAGTGTCACTAGTATGCCTCTACTTGACTAGCTCGTTAATCAAAGATGGTTATGTTTCCTAACCATGGACAAAGAGTTGTTATTTGATTAACGGGATCACATCATTAGTTGAATGATCTGATTGACATGACCCATTCCATTAGCTTAGCACCCGATCGTTTAGTATGTTACTATTGCTTTCTTCATGACTTATACATGTTCCTATGACTATGAGATTATGCAACTCCCGTTTGCCGGAGGAACACTTTGTGTGCTACCAAACGTCACAACATAACTGGGTGATTATAAAGGTGCTCTACAGGTGTCTCCAAAGGTACATGTTGGGTTGACGTATTTCGAGATTAGGATTTGTCACTCCGATCGTCGGAGAGGTATCTCTGGGCCCTCTCGATAATGCACATCACTTAAGCCTTGCAAGCATGGCAACTAATGAGTTAGTTGCGGGATGATGTATTACGGAACGAGTAAAGAGACTTGCCTGTAACGAGATTGAACTAGGTATTGGATACCGACGATCAAATCTCGGGCAAGTAACATACCGATGACAAAGGGAACAACGTATGTTGTTATGCGGTCTGACTGATAAAGATCTTCGTAGAATATGTAGGAGCCAATATGGGCATCCAGGTCCCGCTATTGGTTATTGACCGGAGACATGTCTCGGTCATGTCTACATCGTTCTCGAACCCGTAGGGTCCGCACGCTTAAGGTTTCGATGACAGTTATATTATGAGTTTATGAGTTTTGATGTACCGAAGGAGTTTGGAGTCCCGGATGAGATCGGGGACATGACGAGGAGTCTCGAAATGGTCGAGACGTAAAGATCGATATATGGGACGACTATATTCGGACATCGGAAAGGTTCCGAGTGATTCGGGTATTTTTTGGAGTACCGGGTAGTTACGGGAGAAGCAATGGGCCTTGATGGGCTTTAGTGGGAAGAGGAGAAAGGGCCAAGGGGCTGCTGCGCCCCCCCAACCCTCTGGTCCGAATTGGACTAGGGAAAAGGGGGCCGGCCACCTTTCCTTCTCCTCCACTTCCTTCTCCCTTCCTCCCCTCTTGGTGGACTCCTACTAGGACTTGGAATCCTAGTAGGACTCCACATCCTGGCCGCACCAATTGCCTTGGCCGGCCTCCTCCTCCTCCATCCTTTATATACTGAGGCAAGGGGCACCCCATGAACACAAGTTGATCCACGTGATCTTATTCTTAGCCGTGTGCGGCGCCCCCTGCCACCATAGTCCTCGATAATATTGTAGCTGTCCTTAGGCGAAGCCCTGTGAAAGTAGTACATCAAGATCGTCACCACGCCGTCGTGCTGACGGAACTCTTCCCCGACACTTTGCTGGATCGGAGTCCGAGGATCGTCATCGAGTTGAACGTGTGCTAAAACTCGGAGGTGCCGTAGTTTCGGTGCTTGATCGGTCGGGCCGTGAAGACGTACGACTACATCAACCAAACGCTTCCGTTGTCGATCTACAAGGGTACGTAGATCACACTCTCCTCTCGTTGCTATGCATCACCATGATCTTGCGTGTGCGTAGGAAAATTTTGAAATTACTACGTTCCCCAACAGTGGCATCCGAGCCTAGGTTTTATGTGTTGATGTTATATGCACGAGTAGAACACAAGTGAGTTGTGGGCGATATAAGTCATACTGCTTACCAGCATGTCATACTTTGGTTCGGCGGTATTGTTGGACGAAGGGCCCAGACCGACATTACGCGTACGCTTACGCGAGACCGGTTCTCCCGACGTGCTTTGCACAAAGGTGGCTAGCGGGTGACAGTTTCTCCAACTTTAGTTGAACCGAGTGTGGCTACGCCCGGTCCTTGCGAAGGTTAAAACAGCACCAACTTGACAAACTATCGTTGTGGTTTTGATGCGTAGGTAAGATTGGTTCTTGCTTAAGCCCGTAGCAGCCACGTAAAACTTGCAACAACAAAGTAGAGGACGTCTAACTTGTTTTTGCAGGGCATGTTGTGATGTGATATGGTCAAGACATGATGCTAAATTTTATTGTATGAGATGATCATGTTTTTTAACCGAGTTATCGGCAACTGGCAGGAGCCATATGGTTGTCGCTTTATTGTATGCAATGCAATTGCGCTGTAATGCTTTACTTTATCACTAAGCGGTAGCGATAGTCGTGGAAGCATAAGATTGGCGAGACGACAACGATGCTACGATGGAGATCAAGGTGTCACGCCGGTGACGATGGTGATCATGACGGTGCTTCGGAGATGGAGATCACAAGCACAAGATGATGATGGCCATATCATATCACTTATATTGATTGCATGTGATGTTTATCTTTTATGCATCTTATCTTGCTTTGATTGAGGGTAGCATTATAAGATGATCTCTCACTAAAATTATCAAGAAGTGTTCTCCCTGAGTATGCACCGTTGCGAAAGTTCTTCGTGCTGAGACACCACGTGATGATCGGGTGTGATAGGCTCTACGTTCAAATACAACGGGTGCAAAACAGTTGCAAACGCGGAATACTTAGGTTATACTTGACGAGCCAAGCATATACAGATATGGCCTCAGAACACGGAGACCGAAAGGTCGAGCGTGAATCATATAGTAGATATGATCAACATAGTGATGTTCACCAATGAAACTACTCCATCTCACGTGATGATCGGACATGGTTTAGTTGATTTGGATCACGTGATCACTTAGAGGATTAGAGGGATGTCTATCTAAGTGGGAGTTCTTAAGTAATATGATTAATTGAACTTTAATTTATCATGAACTTAGTCCTGGTAGTATTAGCATATCTATGTTGTAGATCAATAGCTCGCGTTGTTGCTTTCATATGTTTATTTTGATATGTTCCTAGAGAAAAATTGTGTTGAAAGATGTTAGTAGCAATGATGCGGATTGGATCCGTGATCTGAGGTTTATCCTCATTGCTGCACAGAAGAATTATGTCCTTGATGCACCGCTAGGCGACAGACCTATTGCAGGAGCAGATGCAGACATTATGAACGTTTGGCTAGCTCAATATGATGACTACTTGATAGTTTAGTGCACCATGCTTAACGGCTTAGAATCGGGACTTCAAAGACATTTTGAACGTCATGGACCATATGAGATGTTCCAGGAGTTGAAGTTAATATTTCAAGCAAATACCCGAGTTGAGAGATATGAAGTCTCCAACAAGTTCTATAGCTAAAATATGGAGGAGAATCGCTCAACTAGTGAGCATGTGCTCAGATTGTCTGGGTACTACAATCGCTTGAATCAAGTGGAAGTTAATCTTCCAGATAAGATAGTGATTGACAGAATTCTCTAGTCACCACCACCAAGTTAGTAGAACTTCGTGATGAACTATAATATGCAAGGGATAACGGAAACAATTCCCAAGCTCTTGGTGATGCTGAAATCGACGAAGGTAGAAATCAAGAAAAACATCAAGTGTTGATGGTTAACAAGACCACTAGTTTCAAGAAAAGGGCAAAGGAAAGAAGGGGAACTTCAAGAAGAACAGCAAGCAAGTTGCTGCTCAAGTGAAGAAGCCCAAGTCTGGTCCTAAGCCCGAGACTAAGTGCTTCTACTACAAAGGGACTGGTCACTGGAAGCGGAACTACCCCAAGTGATTGGCGGATAAGAAGGATGGCAAAGTGAACATAAGTATATTTGATATACATGTTATTGATGTGTACTTTACTAGTGTTTATAGCAATCCCTAAGTATTTGATACTAGTTCAGTTGCTAAGATTAGTAACTCGAAACGGGAGTTGCAGAATAAACAGAGACTAGTTAAGGGTGAAGTGACGATGTGTGTTGGAAGTGGTTCCAAGATTGATATGATCATCATCGCACACTCCCTATAATTTCGGGATTAGTGTTGAACCTAAATAAGTGTTATTTGGTGTTTGCGTTGAGCATGAATATGATTTCATCATGTTTATTGCAATACGGTTATTCATTTAAGTTAGAGAACAATTGTTGTTCTGTTTACATGAATAAAACTTTCTATGGTCATACACACCAACAAAAATGGTTTGTTGGATCTCGATTATAGTGATACACATATTCATAATATTGAAGCCAAAAGATGCAAAGTTAATAATGATAGTGCAACTTATTTGTAGCACTGCCGTTTAGGTCATATTGGTGTAAAGCGCATGAAGAAACTCCATGCTGATGGGATTTTTGGAATCACTTGATTATGAATCACTTGATGCTTGCGAACCATGCCTCATGGGCAAGATGACTAAGACTCCGTTCTCCGGAGCGAGCAACTGACTTATTGGAAATAATACATACTGATGTATGCGGTCCGATGAGTGTTAAGGTTCACGGCAAGTATCGTTATTTTCTGAACTTCACAGATGATTTGAGCAGATATGGGTATATCTACTTGATGAAACATAAGTCAGAAACATTTGAAAAGTTCAAAGAATTTCAGAGTGAAGTGGAAAATCATCGTGACAAGAAAATAAAGTTTCTACGATCTGATCGCGGAGAAAAATATTTGAGTTACGAGTTTGGTCTTCAGTTAAAAACAATGTGAAATAGTTTCACTACTCACGCCACCTGGAACACCACAATGTAATGGTGTGTCCGAACGTCATAACCGTACTTTATTAGATATGGTGCGACCTATGATGTTTCTTACCGATTTACCACTATCGTTTTGGGGTTATGCATTAAAAGACAGCTGCATTCACGTTTAAAAGGGCACCATCTAAGTCCGTTGAGACGACACAATCTGAACTGTGGTTTGACAAGAAACCAAAGTTGTCGTTTCTTAAAGTTTGGGATTGTGATGCTTATATGAAAAGGTTTCATCCTGATAAGCTCAAAACCAAATCGGAGAAATATGTCTTCATAGGATACCCAAAGGAAACTGTTGGGTACACCTTCTATCACAGATCCGAAGGCAAATTCGTTGCCAAGAATGGATCCTTTCCAGAGAAGGAGTTTTTCTCGAAAGAAGTGAGTGGGAGGAAAGTAGAAAACCTGATAAGGTAATTGTACCTTCTCCCTTATTGGAAAGTAGTTCATCAGAAAATCTGTTCTTGTGACTACTACACCAATTAGTGAGGAAGCTAATGATGATGATCATGTAACTTCAGATCAAGTTACTACCGAATCTCGTAGGTAAACCAGAGTGAGATCCGCACCAGAGTGGTACAGTAATCCTGTTCTAGAGGTCATGTTACTTGACCATGACGAACCTACGAACTATGAGGAAGCGATGATGAGCCCAGATTCCGCGAAATGGTTTGAGGCCATGAAATCTGAGATATGATCCATGTATGAGAACAAAGTTTGGACTTTGGTTGACTTGCCCGATGATCGGCAAGCAATTGAGAATAAATGGATCTTCAAGAGGAAGACGGACACTGATAGTAGTGTTACTATCTACAAAGCTAGAATTGTCGCCAAAGGTTTTTCGACAAGTTCAAGGTGTTGACTACGATGAGAGCTTCTCACTCGTATCTATGCTTGAGTCTGTCCGAATCATGTTAGTAATTGCCGCATTTTATGAAATCTGGCAAATGGATAAACAAAACTGCATTCCTTAATGGATTTATTAAAGAAGAGTTGTATCTGATGCAACCAGAAGGTTTTGTCAATCCGAAAGGTGCTAACAAAATGTGCAAGCTCCAGCGATCCATCTGTGGACTGGTGCAAGCATCTCGGAGTTGGAATATATGCTTTGATGAGTTGATCAAAGCATATAGTTTTATACAGACTTGCGGTGAAGCCTGTATTTACAAGAAAGTGAGTGGGAGCACTACAGCATTTCTGATAAGTATATGTGAATGACATATTGTTGATCAGAAATAATGTAGAATTATTCTATAAAGCATAAAGGAGTGTTTGAAAGGAGTTTTTCAAAGAAAGACTTCGGTGAAGCTGCTTACATATTGAGCTCCAAGATCTATAGAGATAGATCAAGACGCTTGATAAGTTTTTTCAATGAGTACATACCTTGACAAGATCTTTGAAGTAGTTCAAAATGGAGCAGTCAAAGAAAGAGTTCTTGCCTGTATTACAAGGTGTGAAGTTGAGTAAGACTCAAAGCCCGACCACGGCAGAAGATAGAAAGAGAATGAAAGTCATTCCCTATGCCTTGGTCATAGGTTCTATAAAGTATGGCATGCTGTATACCAGATCTATTGTATACCCTGCACTGATTTGGCAAGGGAGTACAATAGTGATCTAGGAGTAGATCACTGGATAGCGGTCAGAATTATCCTTAGTGAAATAAGGATATGTTTCTCGATTATGGACGTGACAAAAAGGTTCGTCATAAAGGGTTACGCCGATGCAAGTTTTGACACTAATCTAGATGACTCTAAGTCTCGGTCTAGATACATATTGAAAGTGGGCTAGAGTAGCTCCATGCAGAGCATTGTTGACATAGAAATTCGCAAAATACATGTGGATCTGAATGTGACAGACCCGTTGACTAAAATTATCTCACAAGCAAAACATGATCACACCTTAGTACTCTTTGGGTGTTAATCACATAGTGATGTGAACTAGATTACTGACTCTAGTAAACCCTTTGGGTGTTCATCATATATCGATGTGAACTATGGGTGTTAATCACATAGTGATGTGAACTATTGTTGTTAAATCACATGGCGATGTGAACTAGATTATTGACTCTAGTGCAAGTGGGAGACTGAAGGAAATATGCCCTAGAGGCTGTTGGGGAACGTAGCAGAAATTCAAAATTTTCCTACGTGTCACCAAGATCTATCTATGGAGAAACTAGCAACGAGGGGAAGGAGAGTGCATCTACATACCCTTGTAGATCGCTAAGCGGAAGCATTCATGAGAACGGGGTTGATGGAGTCGTACTCGTCGTGATTCAAATCACCGGAGATCCTAGTGCCGAACGGACGGCACCTCCGCGTTCAACACACGTACAGCCCGACGATGTCTCCCATGCCTTGATCCAGCAAGGCGAGAGAGGGAGAGGTTGAGGAAGACTCCATCCAGCAGCAGCACAACGGCGTGGTGGTGGTGGAGGAGCGTGGCACTCCAGCAGGGCTTCGCCAAGCACCGCGAGATATGAGGAGAAAGAGAGGGAGGGCTGCACCAACGAGAGAGATCAAATCGCGTGTATTGGGCAGCCCCTAGGCCTCATATATATAGGGGAAGGGGAGGAGGGTGCGCCCCCTCTAGGGTTCCCACCCCTAGAGGGGCGGCAGCCCTAGATGGGTCTTAGGGTGGCGGCCAAGAGGGGGAGAGGGGGGCGCCCCCTAGGGTGGGCCTTAGGGCCCATCTAAGCCTAGGGTTTCCCCTTCTCCTCCTTTTCTGCGCCTTGGGCCTTGTGGGAGGCGCACCAGCCCACTCAGGGGCTGGTCCCTCAACACTCTTGGCCCACGCAAGCCTCCGGGACTGGTGGCCCCACTTGGTGGACCCCCGGGACCCTCCCGGTGGTCCCGGTACGTTACCGATAAACCCTGAAACTTTTCCGGTGACCAAAACAGGACTTCCCATATATAAATCTTTACCTCCGGACCATTCCAGAACTCCTCGTGACATCCGGAATCTCATCCGGGACTCCGAACAACATTCGGTAACCACATACAAACTTCCTTTATAACCCTAGCGTCATCGAACCTTAAGTGTGTAGACCCTACGGGTTCGGGAGACATGCAGACATGACCGAGACGTTCTCCGGTCAATAACCAACAGCGGGATCTGGATACCCATGTTGGCTCCCACATGTTCCACGATGATCTCATTGGATGAACCACGATGTCAAGGACTTAATCAATCCATATACAATTCCCTTTGTCTACCGGTACGATACTTGCCCGAGATTCGATCGTCGGTATCCCGATACCTTGTTCAATCTCATTACCGGCAAGTCTCTTTACTCGTTCCGTAACACATCATCCCGTGATCAACTCCTTGATCACATTGTGCACATTATGATGATGTCCTACCGAGTGGGCCCAGAGATACCTCTCCGTCACACGGAGTGACAAATCCCAGTCTCGATTCGTGCCAACCCAACAGACACTTTTGGAGATACCCGTAGTGCACCTTTATAGCCACCCAGTTACGTTGTGACGTTTGGCACACCCAAATTACTCCTACGGTATCCGGGAGTTGCACAATCTCATGATCTAAGGAAATGATACTTGACATTAGATAAGCTTTAGCATACGAACTACACGATCTTGTGCTATGCTTAGGATTGGGTCTTGTCCATCACATCATTCTCCTAATGATGTGATCCCGTTATCAACGACATCCAATGTCCATGGTCAGGAAACCGTAACCATCTATTGATCAACGCGCTAGTCAACTAGAGGCTTACTAGGGACATGGTGTTGTCTATGTATCCACACATGTATCTGAGTTTCCTATCAATACAATTCTAGCATGGATAATAAACGATTGTCATGAACAAGGAAATATAATAATAACTAATTTATTATTGCCTCTAGGGCATATTTCCAACAGTCTCCCACTTGCACTAGAGTCAATAATCCAGTTCACATCGATATGTGATTAACACTCAAGGTCACATCCCTATGTGACTAACACCCAAAGAGTTCTGGGTTTGATCATGTTATGCTTGTGAGAGAGGTTTTAGTCAACGGGTCTGCAACATTCAGATCCGTATGTACTTCGCAAATTTCTATGTCATCTTGTAGATGCAACTACTATGCTACATTTGGAGCTATTCCAAATAACTGTTCTACTATACGAATCCAGTTTACTACTCAGAATAATCTGGATTTAGTGTCAGAGTTTGCATCGGCGTAACCCTTTACGACGAACTCTTTTACCACCTCCATAATCGAGAAAATTCCTTAGTCCACTAGTTACTAAGGATAACTTTGACCGATGTCCTGTGATCCATTCCTGGATCACTCTTGTACCCCTTGACTGACTCATGGCAAGGCACATTTCAGGTGCGGTACACAGCATAGCATACTGTAGAGCCTATGTCTTAAGCATAGGGGACGACCTTCATCCTTTCTCTCTATTCTGCCATGGTCGAGCTTTAAGTCTTAACTTCATACCTTACAACTCAGGCAAGAACTCCTTCTTTGACTGATCCATCTTGAACACCTTCAAGATCATGTCAAGGCATGTGCTCATTTGAAAGTACTATTAAGCGTTTTGATCTATCCTTATAGATCTTAATGCTTAATGTTCAAGTAGCTTAATCCAGGCTTTCCATTGAAAAACAGTTTCCAAATAACCCTATATGCTTTCCAGAAATTCTACGTCATTTCCGATCAACAATATGTTAACAACATATACTCATCAGAAATTCTATAGTGCTCCCACTCACTTCTTTGGAAATACAAGTTCCTCATAAACTTTGTATACATCCAAAATCTTTGATCATCTCATCAAAGCATACATTCCAACTCCGAGATGCTTACTCCAGTCCTTAGAAGGATTGCTAGAGCTTTGCATACTTGTTAGCATCTTTCAGGATTGACAAAACCTTCCGGTTGTATCACATACAACCTTTCCTCAAAAATCGTCGAGGAAATAATGTTTTGACATCCTATCTGCAAGATTTCATAATTAATGCAGTAATTGCTAACATAATTCCAACAGACTCTTAGCATCGCTACGAGTGAGAAAGTCTCATTGTAGTCAACTCCTTGAACTTGTCGGAAACTTCTTAACGACAAGTCGAGCTTTCTTAATGGTGATACTTACCATCACTGTCCGTCTTCCTTTTAAAATCCATATGTACCCAACAGCCTTACGACCATCAAGTAGTTCTTCTAAAGTCTACACTTTGTTTTCATACATGGATCCTCTCTCGGATTTTATGGCCTCGAGCCATTTATCGGAATCCGGGCCCACCATCGCTTTTCCATAGCTTGTAGGTTCATTGTTGTCTAGCAACATGACTTCCAAGACAGGATTACGTACCACTCTGAAGTAGTACGCATCCTTGTCATCCTACGAGGTTTGGTAGTGACTTGATCTGAAGTTTCATGATCACTATCATAAGCTTCCAATTCAATTGGTGTAGGTACCACAGGAACAACTTCCTGTGCCCTGCCACACACTAGTTGAAGAGACGGTTCAATAACCTCATCAAGTCTCCACCATCCTCCCACTCAATTCTTTCGAGAGAAACTTCTCCTCGAGAAAGGACCCGATTCTAGAAACAATCCCTTATTGCTTTCGGATCTGAGACAGGAGGTATACCCAACTATTTTGTGTGTCCTATGAAGATGCATTTATCCGCTTTGGGTTCGAGCTTATCAGCCTGAAACTTTTTCACATAAGCGTCGCAGCCCCAAACTTTTAAGAAATGACAGCTTAGGTTTCTCTAAACCATAGTACATACGGTGTCATCTCATCGGAATTACGTGGTGCCCTATTTAAAGTGAATGTGGTTGTCTCTAATGCCTAACCCATAAACTATTGTGGTAATTCGATAAGAGACATCATGGTATGCATCATATCCAATAGGGTGCAGTTATGATGTTCGTACACACCATCACGCTATGGTGTTCCAGGCTGTATCAGTTGTGAAACAATTTCCACAATGTCTTAATTCTGTGCCAAACTCGTAATTCAGATATTCATCTCTATGATCATATCATAAATATTTTATCCTCTTGTCACGACGATCTTTCAACTTCACCCTGAAATTACTTGAACCTTTCAACAATTCAGACTCGTGATTCATCAAGTAAATATACTCAACATCTACTCAAATCATCTGTGAAGTAAGAACATAACGATATCCACTACACGCCTCAGCACTCATTGGACTGCACACATCAAAATGTATTACTTCCAACAAGTTGCTTTCTAGTTCCATTTCACTGAAAACGAGGCTTTCAGTCATCTTGCCCATGTGGTATGATTTGCATGTCTCAAGTGATTCAAAATCAAGTGAGTCCAAATGGTCCATTTGCATGGAGTTTCTTCATGCATATACACCAATAGACATGGTTCGCATGTCTCAAACTTTTCAAAAACGAGTGAGCCCAAAGATCCATCAACATGGAGCTTCTTCATGCATTTTATACCGATATGACTTACGTGGCAGTGCCACAAGTAGGTGGTACTATCATTACTATCTTTTATCTTTTGGCATGAACATGTGTATCACTACGATCGAGATTCAATAAACTATTCATTTTAGGTGCAAGACCATTGAAGGTATTATTCAAATAAACAGAGTAACCATTATTCTCCTTAAATGAATAACCGTATTGCGATAGACATAATCCAATCATGTCTATGCTCAACGCAAACACCAATCTCGATGGTAGAGGGAGCGTGCGATGCTTGATCATATCAACCTTGGAAACACTTCCAACACATATCGTCAGCTCACCTTTAGCTAGTCTCCGTTTATTCCGTAGCTTTTATTTCGAGTTACTAACACTTAGCAACCGAACCGGTATCTAATACCCTGGTGCTACTAGGAGTACTAGTAAAGTACACATCAACACAATGTATATCCAATATACTTCTATCGACCTTGCCAGCCTTCTAATCTACCAAGTATCTAGAGTAATTCTGCTCCAGTGGCTGTTCCCCTTATCACAGAAGCACTTAGTCTCGGGTTTTGGGTTCAACCTTGGGTTTCTTCACTAGAGCAGTAGCTGATTTGCCGTTTCATGAAGTATCCCTTCTTGCCCTTGCCCTTCTTGAAACTAGTGGTTTCACCAACCATCAACAATTGATGCTCCTTCTTGATTTCTACTTTTGTGGTGTCAAACATCGCGAATATCTCAAAGATCATCATATATGTCCTCGATATGTTATAGTTCATCACGAAGCTCTAGCAGCTTGGTGGTAATGACTTTGGAGAAACATCACTGTCTCATCTGGAAGATCAACTCCCACTCGATTCAAATGATTTTTGTTCTCAGACAATCTGAGCACAAGCTCAACAATTGAGCTTTTCTCCCTTAGTTTGCAGGCTAAGAAAATCGTCGGAGGTCTCATACCTCTTGACGTGGGCACGAGCCTGAAATCCCAATTTCAGCCCTCAAAACATCTCATATGTTTCGTGACGTTTCAAAACCGTCTTCGGTGCCTCAACTCTAAACCGTTTAACTGAACTATCACGTAGTTATCAAAATGTGTATGTCAGATGTTCGCAACATCCACAGACGACATTCGAGGTTCAGCACACTGAGCGGTGCATTAAGGACATAAGCCTTCTACGAAGCAATGAGGACAATCCTCAGTTTTACGGACCTAGTCCGCATAATTGCTACTATCAGCTTTCAACTAATTTTTCTCTAGGAACATATCTAAACAGTAGAACTTAAGCGCGAGCTACGACATAATTTGCGAAGACCTTTTGACTATGTTCAGGATAATTAAGTTCATCTTTATGAACTCCCACTCAGATAGACATCCCTCTAGTCATCTAAGTGATTACATGATCCGAGTCAACTAGGCCGTGTCTGATCATCACGTGAGACGGACTAGTCAACATCGCTGAACATCTTCATGTTGATCGTATCTTCTATACGACTCATGCTCGACCTTTCGGTCTTCTGTGTTCCGAGGCCATGTCTGTACATGCTAGGCTCGTCAAGTCAACCTAAGTGTTTGCATGTGTAAATCTGTCTTACACCTGTTGTATGTGAATGTTGGAATCTATTACACCCGATCATCACGTGGTGCTTAGAAACGAACGAACTGTCACAACGGTGCACAGTTAGGGGGAACACTTTCTTGAAATTATTATGAGGGATCATCTTATTTACTACCGTCGTTCTAAGCAAATAAGATGTATAAACATGATAAACATCACATGCAATCAAATAATAGTGACATGATATGGCCAATATCATATAGCTCCTTTGATCTCCATCTTGGGGCTCCATGATCATCTTGTCACCGACATGACACCATGATCTCCATCATCATGATCTCCATCATCGTGTCTTCTTGAAGTTGTCTCGTCAACTATTACTTCTACTACTACAGCTAACGGTTAGCAATAAAGTAAAGTAATTACATGACGTTTATGTTGACACGCAGGTCATAAATAAATAAAGACAACTCCTATGGCTGCTGCCGGTTGTCATACTCATCGACATGCAAGTCGTGATTCCTATTACAAGAACATGATCATCTCATACATCACATATATCATTCATCACATCCTTTGGCCATATCACATCACATAGCATACCCTGCAAAAACAAGTTAGACGTCCTCTAATTGTTGTTTGCATGTTTTACGTGGCTGCTATGGGTTTCTAGCAAGAACGTTTCTTACCTACGCAAAAACCACAACGTGATATGCCAATTGCTATTTACCCTTCATAAGGACCCTTTTCATCGAATCCGGTCCGATTAAAGTGGGAGAGACAGACACCCGCTAGCCACCTTATGCAACTAGTGCATGTCAGTCGGTGGAACCAGTCTCACGTAAGAGTACGTGTAAGGTCGGTCCGGGCCGCTTCATCCCACAATGCCGCCGAATCAAGATTGGACTAGTAACGGCAAGATAATTGACAATATCGACGCCCACAACTACTTTGTGTTCTACTCGTGCATAGAATCTATGCAATAGACCTAGCTCATGATGCCACTGTTGGGGAACGTAGCAGAAATTCAAAATTTTCCTACGTGTCACCAAGATCTATCTATGGAGAAACTAGCAACGAGGGGAAGGAGAGTGCATCTACATACCCTTGTAGATCGCTAAGCGGAAGCGTTCATGAGAACGGGGTTGATGGAGTCATACTCGTCGTGATTCAAATCACCGGAGATCCTAGTGCCGAACGGACGGCACCTCCGCGTTCAACACACGTACAGCCCGACGATGTCTCCCACGCCTTGATCCAGCAAGGAGAGAGGGAGAGGTTGAGGAAGACTCCATCCAGCAGTAGCACAACGGCGTGGTGGCGGCGGAGGAGCGTGGCACTCCAGCAGGGCTTCGCCAAGCACCGCGAGATATGAGGAGAAAGGGAGGGAGGGCTGCACCAACGAGAGAGATCAAATCGTGTGTATTGGGCAGCCCCTAGGCCTCATATATATAGGGGAAGGGGACGAGGGTGCGCCCCCTCTAGGGTTCCCACCCCTAGAGGGGCGACAACCCTAGATGGGTCTTGGGGTGGCGGCCAAGAGGGGGAGAGGGGAGCGCCCCCTAGGGTGGGCCTTAGGGCCCATCTAAGCCTAGGGTTTCCCCTTCTCCTCCTTTGCTGCGCCTTGGGCCTTGTGGGAGGCGCACCAGCCCACTCAGGGGCTGGTCCCTCAACACTCTTGGCACACGCAAGCCTCCAGGACTGGTGGCCCCACTTGGTGGACCCCCGAGACCCTCCCGGTGGTCCCGGTACGTTACCGATAAACCCCGAAACTTTTTTATTATTGCCTCTAGGGCATATTTCCAACAGAGGCAATAATAAAGTTATTATTTATTTCCTTATATCATGATAAATGTTTATTATTCATGGTAGAATTGTATTAACCGGAAACATAATACATGTGTGAATACATAGACAAACAGAGTGTCACTAGTATGCCTCTACTTGACTAGCTCGTTAGTCAAAGATGGTTATGTTTCCTAACCATGGACAAAGAGTTGTTATTTGATTAACGGGATCACATCATTAGTTGAATGATCTGATTGACATGACCCATTCCATTAGCTTAGCACCCGATCGTTTAGTATGTTGCTATTGCTTTCTTCATGACTTATACATGTTCCTATGACTATGAGAATATGCAACTCCCGTTTGCCGGAGGAACACTTTGTGTGCTACCAAACATCACAACGTAACTGGGTGATTATAAAGGTGCTCTACAGGTGTCTCCAAAGGTACATGTTGGGTTGACGTATTTCGAGATTAGGATTTGTCACTCCGATCGTCGGAGAGGTATCTCTGGGCCCTGTCGGTAATGCACATCACTTAAGCCTTGCAAGCATTGCAACTAATGAGTTAGTTGCGGGATGATGTATTACGGAACGAGTAAAGAGACTTGCCGGTAACGAGATTGAACTAGGTATTGGATACCGACGATCAAATCTCGGGCAAGTAACATACCGATGACAAAGGGAACAACGTATGTTGTTATGCGGTCTGACCGATAAAGATCTTCGTAGAATATGTAGGAGCCAATATGGGCATCCAGGTCCCGCTATTGGTTATTGACCGGAGACATGTCTCGGTCATGTCTACATCGTTCTCGAACCCATAGGGTCCGCACGCTTAAGGTTTCGATGACAGTTATATTATGAGTTTATGAGTTTTGATGTCCCGAAGGAGTTCGGAGTCCCGGATGAGATCGGGGACATGACGAGGAGTCTCGAAATGGTCGAGACGTAAAGATCGATATATTGGACGACTATATTCGGACATCGGAAAGGTTCCGAGTGATTCGGGTATTTTTTGGAGTACCGGGTAGTTACGGGAGAAGCAATGGGCCTTGATGGGCTTTAGTGGGAAGAGGAGCAAGGGCCAAGGGGCTGCTGCGCCCCCCCAACCCTCTGGTCCGAATTGGACTAGGGAAAAGGGGGCCGGCCACCTTTCCTTCTCCTCCACTTCCTTCTCCCTTCCTCCCCTCTTGGTGGACTCCTACTAGGACTTGGAGTCCTAGTAGGACTCCACATCCTGGCCGCACCAATTGCCTTGGCTGGCCTCCTCCTCCTCCATCCTTTATATACTGAGGCAAGGGGCACCCCATGAACACAAGTTGATCCACGTGATCTTATTCTTAGCCGTGTGCGGCGCCCCCTGCCACCATAGTCCTCGATAATATTGTAGCTGTCCTTAGGCGAAGCCCTGCGACAGTAGTACATCAAGATCGTCACCACGCCGTCGTGCTGACGGAACTCTTCCCCGACACTTTGCTGGATCGGAGTCCGGGGATCGTCATCGAGCTGAACGTGTGCTAAAACTCGGAGGTGCCGTAGTTTCGGTGCTTGATCGGTCGGGCCGTGAAGACGTATGACTACATCAACCAAACGCTTCCGTTGTCGATCTACAAGGGTATGTAGATCACACTCTCCTCTCGTTGCTATGCATCACCATGATCTTGCGTGTGCATAGGAAAATTTTGAAATTACTACGTTCCCCAACAGTACAGCCAGAGGCGGGAGGCAATACAGATTCGGTCCACCTCTCAAGCCTCTAGAGAAGTTATCATACGAGAGGACCTTGGAAGAAAACACGAAGATCGTGGAAAAAGAAGTGAAGGACTTCTTTGAAGGGGTGAAAGCAAAGAGACATCCACCTCCAGAGGAGAAGGTAGATCTGGTGAAAGCAAAGCGCATTATCAGTGCCCTGAGGAAACCACCAAAGTCTCCCCTGAAAAAAACCTATGAGCACATTACTGCAAAGGTATATATCAAAGTGGAGCGGTCGGGGAGTACTATCAGTGATCGAAGGTTAGCAGAACGACGAGTTGGGAAAAAATTGCCCAGCTCGGCGAACAAGCGGACCAATCGTGGCCCCCCGCTCAAGGTGTCTAGCGATATCGTCGCTAATGATCCGAGGATGGTGCTCGGTTATAGCAATCTTGGAGATTACCTGCCCGATGATGTACATTATGATTTGTTGGAGGTGGAAGAACACAAATACCATTACGGAAGCCTCTTGTCAAAGATGAAAAATCTCTAACAACGATGATGCAAAGATTCCATGATTGGTACATGAAAACCCGCAGAGAGTCTGGGGGGACGAATACTTTGTATCTGAGAGTTAAAGAGGAGCACGACCTCGTTGGAATTGATTTGTTGACTGTTCCATTTGAGGAGTTCTTCCAGTTTTTCAATCAAAAGGCCCTCGATAAATTAACGGTCACTTGCTACTGTCTGTAAGTACTACTTCTGTCATTAAGTCTCTCTATATATCTCAGCTCTTTCATTGCATGTATTTATAATTATCCTCACTATATTATGCAGATTGAAGATCGTCGAGTGCAGAAAAGCAGAAATGTATGATATTGGGTTCATTGACCCAAATCTCATAGATGAATTTCAGGTTCAAAAGAGCGCCAAAGATGCCGAGGCCAACTTGCTCAAATCATTGATAATAAATCAAAACAAAGATAAAATACTCTTTCCTTACAACTTCAAGTGAGTGTTACTGTCTTGTGCATATTCGGTTTCCCTTTTTTTTACATGTGAACATTTTGGAAATGTGACATACACTTATGTTTAATGCTACAATCATTTCCTAAAAGTTTAAATTAGTGATGAACACTTCATAAAATTAAGTAGATTATTTTTCACAATACATTTATTTAGTTTTCATGAAATATAAAAAAAGTGAAAAAAAACAAATTTCGTAAATGGCGCCAGCATAGCCAAAGCACATGCCTATGGAGTTTTCCCACTACTGGCTCCCTGTTTTTTTACTTTGCAAGGTTATCTCAGGAAAAGAGGTGCATCGCATTGATAACATAGAGAAGAAAACTGATTATATTTAAGATAACATAATAGAACATCATTTATGATATGAAAATACAATAACAACATAAAAGCTAAAGCCCATGTAAAAGACATTCCCCAACACGACTGTGTTTGTAACTAGATTAAAGTAAGTCACACAGTTTCACGGTATAATGTTTAAGAACAAAGGAATGATTAGTCAACAAGTCACCAACACACATGTTGAAAATATCACATGTGTAGTTTGGCCTAACAGACATAACTATCATTCTCCACCCATGACAACATCCTCCATAGTGAAATAGTACAGAGAAAAAAAGATATAAATACAAACATCCAATAAATAATTCACATGCAAAGCCTAGGAAAAGGCCAATGAATGAAGTCCTTACTTCATTCTCCACCCATGAGAAGTCATTGATGTCATTCATGTGATCATTAAGTGCATGCTGATAAACAATACCTTCTTTTGCATGGTCAATACCAGTTGTGTCCCTGCCATCAAGGTTGTGTGTCACCGCGACAATATTGTCTCTTTGTAGGTTAGGAAGTGTATAACTAGTTCTTCCAATATTAACCATATGAGCTTGTGTCATTGAAATTCTACCATTACCATGCGTGGAGTTGCCTTTCAACATCATTCTGACTTAGCTTGTGTTTCTTGCTATGTTGAATGGCGTCATGGGTGGAGAATGGTGACAGCTGAAGCTTTCCACTGATATACTAACGCTCCCACCCTTAATTATCTCAGATGGTGACATTGGAGCACTGCCACGGGCATTCAATATCCCAACAAAGATTTTGGTTGCTAGGAGCGTTCAATAGAACCATCTGGTCACAGAAGCCCGCCATTGATGTGGTGTTTCTTAGGAATGGTGCCACTTCAAATTGCAGAGGAACTTGGATAGATGGTGTTGCATGTCTTGTAATTTGGGTATCCTCGGGATGTTCAAATGTGATGGGACATGAGATGATCCACCTCTATGAATAATATATTTTTAAATAACACTAACATATTTTTGAAATGCCAGAATATTTTTCAAAGATAAGGTACATTCACAATGGTATGATTTCTTTTACAGTGTATATATTTTTGCAGAAGTGTCACGTTCATTTTGTTTTAACATGTGAACATTTTGGAAATCTGACATACACTTTTTCTAATACTACAAATATTTTCTAAAAGTTGAGCGCACTTTTTTACGCCCCATGACCATTGTTTAAGTTAGTGATGAACACTTCATAAAATTAACCAGATTATATATTCACAATACATGTATTCAGTTTTTTAAATGTAAAATAAAGTAAAAACAAATTGTAAGAGACGTCAGCATAGCGAAAGCACATACCTATGGGGTTTCCCCACTATCGACTCCCTGCCTTTTACTTTGCAAGGTTATCTCGGAAAAAGAGGTGCATCGCATTGATAACATAGAGAATAAAACTGATTACATTTGAGATAACATAACATAACATCATTTATGATCTAAAAATACAACAACAACCTAAAAGATAAAGCCCATGTAAAAAGATATTCCCTGAAACGACCGTGCTACTAACTAGACTACAATAATTCACACAATTTCACGGTATAATGTGCAAGAACAAAGGAATGATTGGTCAACAAGTCACCAACACACATGCTGGTAACATTACATGTGTAGTTTGGGCTAAGAGACATATCTATTATTCTCCACCCATGGCAACATCCGCCATAGTGAAATGCTACAGTGAGAAAAAAAAATATATTTAAATGCAATAGTCCAATCATTTCACTACTAGGGAAAAGGCTAGCAGCAGCGCGGGTTTTAGGTGTATCAGTAGCGTGGGGACTGGCGCTACTAATAAGGCGCTACAGCTAACACGTAGCAGTAGCGCGTGCTCACCAGCGCTACTGCTACACAAGTGTAGCAGCAGCGCGCTTAGTGGAAGCTCGCTACTGCTAGTAGCTCTAGCGCGCTTTGCCTGGACGCGCTACTGCTATCGTGGCGCTGCTGCTAACTTTTATCCACTCGCTACTGCTAATTTTACTAGTTTTTTGTTTTTTTCGGCATATTTGTTTTGTATTTGAATAGGCTTTATAGAAGAATCTTTAGCACATACAAATGTCATCATGATACACATACAAATGCCTGCGAGACCACAAATGTAATTATAGCATATACATACAAATAGTCTCATCATAATCATCATCCAACACAAAGTGGTATCTTGTCATCATCTCGAAAATAGCGATACATGCAAGTCTCGAATACTTGCAACTACAACGTCATCCATCTAAACAAAGGTATACGCGAGAAGAGCTATCACTATGAGTGAGAGCGAAACTATGCAGTACATGAGGTGGCGGTTATGAGTCCTCTCTCGCGCTAGCGTGAACCTCAAGTAACTAGCTTCTCCTTCTTGTCTGCTTTTGAAGCCTTTATGGCTGGTGCCCGAGAACCGATTCACTTGCGCCTGACACTCATGCGACTCGTTGTACACCCCCGGAACCTTCCCTTTGTACACGACATAGCACTTCCATCTCGCCATCAAGAAACTAGGTACATGTTAGAGATGCATGTTCATGAAGAGGATGTACAATCATATATATGCAAAAAAATATACTAGAGCAACATCGAAAAAGAAAGGATTAGCAACTAGATGCAACATACAGTACGCAAACTAATTAACTAGAGGTATGCAGGTCATCGTACGCAAACTAACAAAGTAGCATTACGCAAGTTCGGCAGGGACCGTGGACATCACAAAGTTTCATCACTACAAAAAGTATACAAGTTCAACCGACACATATCATCATCATCGGCATCATAAATCACTAGAAGTTCCATCCTTCCATATCATTGAGGATGGACCCTAGCTTCTTGAATGGCGTGAGGTCTAGACGTTGCATGCCTATGCGTGTTCGGACGTCAGCTCGCGATATAGGGCCGTGGTGGAACATCCCCTTCTCATCGACAAGTTCTTTCATGATGATCGTCGCAATGTCCCTTTGGATGCGAAATAAGTCATCTCTAAGTTTATAATCCTCTTCTCCATAAGATTCTAGCCACTTGTGGATATGATCATCATTTCTGCTTCTCATGCGAAGCTTTTGGTGATCCGTGTGGAACTGAATCATGAGATGGACGATGTAGAATCCATCCTTCTTGTTGGTTTTGGGACATGGATGCAGGAGAAGTTAGTTTTATGCGCGAAACCCATCTTCTTGTTCCTTTGTTTCCTGATCTGCATGTGGCCACCTCTAATGCTGAAGCCTTGGAGAGCATCATCTAGAATATTCATTATGTGGGTCTAGTCTTTTTTCTCGTAGTCTCTGGAAGGGTCAAAATACACGGCGTGGGAGACTTGCAGGTAAAGAACGATAAGGACGGCGCCCGTTGCTGCGGGGAAAATACACCTCAAATTATTCCCCATAGAGAGAGAAGGAATGATTGAAATGTACGAAGGGGTTGTCCGGAACTGACTTACTTTGGATGATAAGGCACGAGGACAATTTCTCGGTCCTTATTCTGTACCATGAAGTTTTGGAGGTACTCCCTAGCAGTTTCACGCTCAAAGTCGCCAAGACTCAAGAAAGACTCGTGCATGTAGTGCGGATCTACCACACAGATTTGCGAGACTTCTTCACTCTTCATGAAGGAGCTCATATGTAGTGCAAAAAGGCGGACGATTGTAAAATCGAGCCGCCTTGTCAGAAACATCTCAAAGATATGGTCAAACCGCAGGAAGAACACCTCCGCGGGTTGTGTCTCGACGTAGCACTTCCCCTCAGGCACACGAGCCGCGTATATCGGATATCCTGGATCCTTTGAGGCTAGTAGGCTTTTCTCAGTCAACAGCACATGGTCGTGCAGTCTCCTGAGATCCCCTGATAGTGCCTCCAGCGGTTTCGGCGGTAGCATCGGCTCGCCCGAGAGATGGAATATGGCCGCACCTTTCACGGGTACACGCTCTTCAGAATGCATCGTCTGGCTGCTATGTGCTCTGGCTTGTTTGGAGGCAGCTATCTTCCCCGATCTCTTCCTCTCCTTTTTCTTGGGCACACCTTCGAGACCCTTCCTTAACCCCTGCCCCAGTGTTCCCGGGCTAAGTACTGTACGACCCTTGCGCCCGGCTAGTTGAGCCTGTGTTGAGGCGACATCTTTAGGCGTGTCCTGTGAGGATTTCATGAAGAGAGTTTTTTTGCAATCCCTGCTACGACCTTCCTGCCCAGGCATATCATCCATATCCTCATTAGCAAGATGATAGCCCGATTCGTCATAAGGTTGACTCATCATATCTATGTCACAGTCATACGCGTTTGTATTGAGGAAATCCATAGGGTCGACCTCCGTCTCATCATCCATTCTCTGTTCTACACGACAAATTACATCAGCCAGTACTATTGCACCCCCTTCATCATGTCGTCCGCTGCTCTCACCCGGCACTACACGAGCTGGTAAGTGCGTAGGCGGGGTGGTGGTCTCCGCACATGCTTGTTGATGTGTGGTTATTGGTGTGCTCTTGGCCGGCTCCAGACGAATAAGATTCTTCGGCCATAGCAGCACCCAACCCTTGCAGCTTCCAATCCGCGGAGGGGTCTAGTCGTCCGCTCCCACATGCTGTACTGGAGGAGGCAAATCCTCGTGCCCCGATTTCACACTAGAGAAGCTAACCCTGAAGTGCCCAGCGGGATCGGCTGGTTGTGGAACGTGGGTTGCAAGGGGTCCATTATCATCCCCTTTCCCACGTCCACCTTCTGGATCTTTCGCTTGCAAACACATATGTCTGTGGCGTAAAACATCTGAAAGGCTACAAAAATGGAATATTATATATATATATATATACACACACATATATATATATATGTTGGTGCGACATGTAATTACCGTGATGGCGTCGAGCTCAGCCAAAGACGAAGGCCCACTTAGCGCGCTAGAGACTGAGGACGGGCTGCTATGAGCGGGAGTGCGATGGTGTTGTTGTTCATGGAGTTGCTCCCGACGAAACTGGGCAACGGGAAATCATGTACCGTCTTGTCTGGATTTTCCTTCATCCAGTTGATGATAAATGGAACCAAGTTAGTAGCGAAATCATTTCTGCAGGCAGTTATAGCTGCATTGACTGCCTACTGTAGCAACTCATATTTGTCCTCGGCTGCTTTTTTCGCGTCCTCAGCTGCTTTTTTCTCGATCGCAAGCTTCACCTTCGCGTCGATGTCTGCCTGACTAAACTTCTTTTTCTACTTCTTGGCCTCCGGGCCCTCGTTGTAAAACATCTTCCACGTGGCGCCGTCTCCAGCGCCGTGCACACGACCATGTTGCGTCCGCTAGCCCAAAGGGAGCCCCTTAAGTTCATTCAAGGCCCGGTTGAGAGGGATGTCCCACTTGGGCCTCATCGGAGAAGTAGGGCTTTCGGCTGCAAGCTGGTGTTGCTTCTCCAGTAGTCTAATCAATTTCCTCGTGATCTGGTCCGTGTAAAAAACCTTTTTCTCCTTGTCCCACTTGTAGCGGGCCCTGATGAAGTCACGCTCCAAGGGGTTGGTGAACTTCGTGAAGGGGTCTGGGAGACCCGCGGCTTCACGTTCTGCGTCCTCCTTATCCCATATGGGCCTTTTACCGAGGTAGCCATGGCTTCCGAGGCGATGCTTCCCCGTGTTCTTTTGCTGAAGGCTCTTGAATTTCGCAGGCTTAGCCTTGGCTGCCTCGGTAGCGCAAGTGTCCTTGAACTTTTCGAACTCCTCTTCCATAAGTGTCGGATTTTCCTCCAGAATCTTGGACAGGGGTTCCTCAGCCTCAATAGCTCGTTTCACCCTCCCTTTCCAGGAGGCCAAATCATTGCTGAACATGCCCATGGCATGATTGTTAATCTTTTTCATCTTCGGATCATCACACGGTTGTTCTATGTTATCATCCCAGTTGGGGAACTTGAATCTCTTGCGCAACTTCGTTAGGAGCAACTGCGTCAAATGTTCTTTACTCCTTAAGTCATCATCGTTGATGCTCGCGCATTCCCGTTGGATGCATCCTACTTGGTTCCCATAGCACTTGTGAGGTTCTTCCGGTTCTAACGTCTCAAACTTGCCAGGTGCCATCTTTGTGATCACATGTCGTCCAATCCCTAGTTTGTTAGGTTTTCGTATCCTCTGCTTCTTATGCTTCCTATTTTCGGTAGCGGCATCGGCACCGGTACCTTCCCCGCCAGTATGGTCCCCGCCGGTACCTTCCCCACCGGTCTCGGCGCCGCCATCAGTGCCGGCGCCGTCGGTGTCCATGTCGGCGTCAGTACCATCATCGAGGCCGACCTGCAAACCTTGCTTAGCAGTCAAATAGTCGAGGTACTCTTGTTCACCCTCATAATCCATCTCGTCTGCATCTTGGTCAGAAGGCCCAGTTTCTTCGTTGTTCGACATGTTTCCTATGATTAAGTGTCCTCATTTATTTCTAAAAGTATGAATAAATGAGAAATGACATAAAAGAGAAATCTATGTGCCAGCACTCGATATGCCAACTATGTAGCACAAATCATGCCTTTATTCACGGCAAATTTCGGCATGACCTTTGCTAAAAAATGGACATATCGAGCGCCTGAAATTCACCGAAACGGAAATGAATCAACATTCCGGCGTAACATAGGCCACTCGGATCATTTACCAAAATTGAACCAAAACATCACATGTCCAAATGACATGTTCAAATTCCAAACATGACATATCCACATATCACATGTCCAGTTCAAATTTGCATATAAATTCAGCCTACCTAAATTTGCTTTAACAAGGGATGTTGATTTGGACAATTGCTTAAATGCTGCCTTTTCTTTTAACTACAATTGCTTAGCCCTAAATTTCTGTCCTATTTTGAAACCTAGCTAAATTCATAACTAAATAGACAACCTAATTAACATACTGCCCTAACTAAAACCTAAGTAAATTAACCGAAGAACCCTAGCTAGCAGAGAGAGAGGGGGGGCGGGGGTTTACAGAGGGTGCAGGGGCGAGGAGGCAGGCCCGATGACGGCCGAGGTTGGGAGGGGAGGAAGCAGAGGAGGGAGGTGAGGCCACGGGTCGGGGGCGAGCGCGCCGGGGTCGGGGGCGAGCGCCGGCGCCGGGGTCGGGGGCGAGGGCCGGGGTCGGGGGCGAGCGCCGGGGCCGGGTCGGGCGCGGCGGTGCGAGGGGGGAAGAGAGAGTGGGGATTTGGGGGGGAAAAGAGGCGGGATGAAGCAGGGAGAGTGAGAATTTTGGGTTAAGTGGACGTAGCAGTAGCGTGTTTAGACAAAACGCGCTGCTACTACCTTCAATAGTTGTAGCGGTTTAGACCAAACGCGCTGCTACTACCTTCGCTACTGCCGGTTTTCCTATTTCTTTTCCTTTATTTTCTCCCACTTTTATTTCCCGAGAGCAGTGAACAAAGGGAAGGCGATATATATTGCATCATTTGATGGTTAAATATGTATGCAAAATAGGAACATATATATTACATCATTGGACCCATGCATAATAATGGCTAAGTGTGTATACAAAATAGGAACATATATATATATATATATTACATCATTTGACCGATAACATACTGTTCCTCAGCGCTGACGTTTTCGTTTTTGAGTCAGCTTCTTTCCCTTCTTGTTCGTCAAAGAATAATTGAGCCCCTCATTGTGACTTTGCCTTTTCCATGGAGTACGATTTTTCTTAGGTAATGTAGTATTGATTCTTCTTTTGACGTATACTTCATCATCATCGTCATCTTCCCTCATTGGGTTGCTGTACTGATCATAGTCTTCCTCGTTGGCGACTCCATCCATTCCACTGATGTTCCTTTTGCCTCTCCTCACGACAACACGACTGGGATTGCATGGGTCGGTTATGAAGAAGCATTGTGTCACGTGCTTAGCGTGTACCCATGGCTTGTTTTTTGCGATAGCGTTCACGGTAGCGCTCTTGGTGCCAGGTATAGTCATGGTAGTGAAAATCCGGTTTTCTCTTTCGACATTCTTAGCCCATCTGACACGGAACATCGTCGTGTTGTGCAGTCTAGAGTAGTCAAGCTCCCAGATCTCCTCGACCCTTCCATAAAATCGTTCAGTTGCGCCGTTGTCGCTGCCGGTCATGCATTCCATCGTCACCCCTGAGTTCTGATCATCACTGTCCATATTTTTGGCC
Source organism: Triticum urartu (assembly GCF_003073215.2). NCBI lineage: Eukaryota > Viridiplantae > Streptophyta > Magnoliopsida > Poales > Poaceae > Triticum > Triticum urartu. The sequence continues at coordinate 697,789,451 of NC_053028.1, forward strand.
TCCGTGTAGAACATGTATCCGTTGATATCATATGCCTGATAGGTTACGAGGTTGGGCGAGGGGCCATGTGCTAAGGCGTATATGAGCAATCCATCCTTAGAGCCCTCCTCCGGGGATTAGCAATAATATGCTCTTTGAACCAATGCATGAAAGTGGAGTTGTGCTCTCTAGTAACTTCGGCGTCCATCTTGCATACCCCCCGGTCACGATACTTCTTTGCGATAATTTCTTTGTGTAGTGCCACGAAAGGATCTACCTCGTCTAGATGTTGTAGAACTACCAAGTTTGCTCTGTCAAAGTCGCTGCGTCGATCTGAGTATGCCACGTGCAGTTCCCTGCGACCGTTGCAGTGACCTTCTGATTCGAGCCTCCCATCGTGCTTGTTAATGGGAAAACCAACACTAACACCAGGCGGCTAGTCTGCGCCATATAGAAAATTCTCACAGAAAGAGATGCACTCTTGTGTCAAATAGCCCTGGACGATGCTTCCATCCGGACGGGAGATGTTACGAACGAATACTTTGATGATCCCATTCATCCTCTCAAACGGCATCATGTTGTGCAGGAATGACGGCCCTAGGTCTATTATGTCATCCACAATATGGACACACAGATGCACCATCACGTCAAAGAACGCGGGCGGGAAGTACATCTCAAGCTCATTCAGTATCACAACAATCTCTTCCTGTAGCCTTCGGAGCTGCTTCACACTGATCGACTTTCGAGAGATGACGTCGAAAAAGTTGCAGAGACCAATAAGTGTGTCACGGACGTGCTTGTCCATTATCCCTCTAAGGGCAACAGGTAGTATCTGCGTCATCATCACATGACAGTCATGGGACTTCATCCCGCTGAACCTTTTCTTGTCCGTGTCTAGATATCTGCTTATCTTGCCACAGTAACCGGAACTAACTTTGACTCCGGTAAGGCACTTAAAGAATTGATCGATCTCAGCCTGACTTAAGGTGAAGCAAGAAGGGGGGAAATAATCCTCTTTCTTTATTTTCTTGCCCTTCTTCTCCCGTGCCTCTGTCTCCATCTATGTCTCGTCTGACATTTTATAGGGCGGCATGTGCAGATCTTCCCTGATTTTCAAATCTTGCAAGTCTTTTCTTGCCTTCGGCCCATCCTTGGTCTTATCCGGCATGTTCATCAGTGTTGCGAGCAAGTTCTCAAGGATATTCTTACAGATATGCATTTGATCAAAGCAATGAGGTGTATCGAGTTTGTGCCAGTACTCCAAGTCCCAGAACACAGACCTCGTCTTCCATACCTTCAGCAGCAGCTCCGGTGCCTTTCTCATTGTCCTTCCCGGCGCGGGGCACTCCTTCGAGTTTTTCAACAGCTCATCGATTTCGGCACCGTTCCGCTTATGTGGAGGTCCTCGATGCTCAGCGTGACCATTGAATAGATCTCCACGGTTTCTCCACGGGTTGTCCTGTTCGAGCCATCTTCGATGCCCCATGTACACGATTTTCCCAGACCCGCCATCTTTCCTTGACGTTAGCTGTTGAGACGTCGTATCATCCATGCACCACATGCATCCGCAATATCCATGGCACACCTAGCCTGCCACATATCCGTAACCGAGATAGTCGTGCACTGTCGTGATCAGCGCGACTCTCATGTTGAAATACTTGCCTTTGCTGGCGTCCCATGTCTTGGCCGGTGTTTTCCATAACGTGTCTAACTCCTCTTGAAGTAGCCCCAGATACAAATTAATATTATGTCCTGGTTGTTTCGGCCCTTGAATAAGCATGCTCATGTGAATGTACTTTGATTTCATGCACAACCAAGGGGGAGGTTGTACATCCATACAAACACGGGCCATGTGCTATGGTTGGTGTTCTAGTTGCCAAACGGATTCAAGCCATCGGTAGACGCGACGAGCACGATGTTCCTTACATCACATTCAAAATATCGATAGAAGGTGTTCAACGCTCTCCACTGGCTCCCATCCTTCACGTGTCTCAGCTTCGGATCATCTCCATCGTCGGGCTTCTTCCTCTCCGCGTGCCAGCGCATTAGCTTTGCTTCCTTGGGATCTACAAAATACCTCTGGAGACGGGGAGTGATCGGTAAGTACCATACAACTTTCTGGGGACATTTCTTCCCGGCCTTCTTGTATCGAGAAGCATTGCACACCGGACAGCTTGTTTTTTCCGCGTGCTCCTTCCGATAAATTATGCAATCATTGATGCATGCATGGTATCTAACGTGTGGCAGATCAAGAGGGAACACGATCTTCTTGGCCTCATAAACACTAGTAGGACATAGATTACCCGCGGGAAGAACATCCTTTAGGTACTTGAGATGCTCATCGAGGCTAGTGTCGGTCCATTTGTTTTTAGCCTTCGTCTTCAGGAGTTGGAGCGTGAAACTCAAGCGGGTCACCTCAGGATTGCAACCATCATACAATGGAGTGTTCGAGTCTACCACCAGTTGCTCTAGCTTAGCCTCCTCTCTAGAAGCAGCTCTCTCAGTACTCGTCTCCTTGCGAAGCAATGCTTGAACATGAGGGTCCTGCACGATTGAACTTAGTACCGACGAACTCTGCTGCGTGGAGTCCATGTCGTTCTCTCCGCCGCCATGTCCGGCCCCTTCTCCTCCGCCATGTCCAGCCCCTTCTCCGCCGCCATGTCCGGCCTCTTCCCCGCCGCCATTATCGATCATCTCTTCGTCTTGCCCCGTGTCATCATTGCCTCCCCCGTCGACATCCTCAACATCGTCATCCTCATCTTCAATTATCCACCGAGTATAGCCATCCATGAAACCAGTCATGAGCAGGTGCGCTTCGACACGACCATCGACATGGGGGTCGAGCCAAACTATTCCTTTGCATTTTCGACACGGACATAAAACCTCTGTCCGGTTATTTTCCTTCATGTCCTGCACCGCCGACCGCAACCACCTCTCCACCATCGTTCCACTGACCATCGTCAACTCTGCACGCTAATAATAAACAAATTGATTATAAAAATGCGTGCATGCATCAAAGTCATACAAAAATTCGGCATGACCTTCCTTAAAAATATGACATATATAGATCTAGAGTTTGCCCGAAATTCGCCGAAACGGAAATAAATCGACATTTCGGCAAAACATAGGCAACTCAAAAGCACAATTTGGCGTCAACTCATGCCACACACAATTTCCATAAACATATCACACACACATAAACATATTTCCATTTTGCAAAAGCATGCAATTTTAATCACCTCTATCTCGAGATCGAGCACACGGTGGAGATGATGTTGTAGGGAGATCAAAAGTGCACAAAGCTCTTCTTGACAAAGATAGATCTAGTTAGGGGGAAAATAGGTCACTTAACTAAATGCTACATCTACCTAGCTACCTAATTTGGGAGGAGACAACTTCAACTAGTGGAGGGGGAAGGAAAAAGAGAAAGGAGATGCATTAATGGAGGTGGTGTAGTTAGGTAGGAGTAATGAAGAGAGAGAAAGGTAGATAGAAGAGGGAGAGTAATGGGGGAGAAGTATTGAGGAAGAAGAAGAGTGAGAGTGGGAGCATGTGGGATGTAGGGGAAAGGGAAGGGGGGGGGGGGGGGGGGGGGGGGGGGGGGGGAAAAGGTGGTGGGTTGGTGCGGATTAGCAGTAGCGCGGGACGTAAAACGCGCTGCTGCTAAGGAAGTAGTAGCAGTGCGCTTTCGGCAAGGGCGCTACTGCTAACCGGAACCAAAAGTGTGCCAATTTGAAATTTAGCAGCAGCGACCTCAGAAAAAGCGCGCTACTACTACATCCATAGCAGTAGCGCGGCTCGCGGCACCGCGCTGCTGCTAAATGGAGTTTGGTGGACACTGCCGGTCGATATTTGTAGCAGCGCAGATTACACCGAGCGCACTACTGCTAAAAACTTGTCAGTAGCGAGTTTCTCACACCCGCGCTACTACTAATTAGCAACAGCGCTCCTTTTTGAGCCGAGCTGCTGCTAAGATTCTGTGTATAAGGTTTTCCCTAGTAGTGTTTACTCACATGCCAGGTAGAGATAAAGGCCAATGAGAGATGTCCTTACATCGTTTGGTGTGTTGAAAAATGTATCATCCCATTAGAGGTCACTGAGGTCATTCATGCTATCATTAAGCGCATGCTGATCAACAATACCGTCTTGTGCATGGTCAATACCAGCTGTGTCCCCGCCATCAAAGTTGCGTGTCAAGGTGATGATATTATCTATTGGTAGGTTGGAAAGTCTGTACCTAGTTCTTCCACTGTGAACAATATATGAGTTTGTGTCATTGAAATGCTACAATTACCATGTGCAGAGTTTCCACTTAGCTTGTGTTTTTTCTAGGTTGAATGGCATCATCTGCTCATTGAAGTTTTCCCCTGATGTACTAATGCTCCCGCCCATAAACATCTCAGATGGTGACACTGGATCACTGCCAAGGTATTCAATATCCCAACAAAGATTTGGTTGCTAGGTGCGTTGAATAGAACCATCTTGTAAGCTGGGTATCCTTGGGATGTTCACATGTGATGGGACACGAGATGTTCTACTTCTATGAATAATATATTTTTAAATCTCACAGCATATTTTTGAAATGCCTGAATATTTTTTTACAGATAAGGTACATTTTTAATGGTATGATTTATTTTATATTTTGTAAGTTGTTGCAAAAGTTTCAAATACATTCTTTTGAAAGCATGTGAATATTTGGAAATGTGACATACGCTTCTGTTTAATGCTACATATATTTTCTAAAACTTGAGCGCACTTCTTTTATGCGGCAGGAACATTGTTTAAATTTGTGACGAAGACTTCATAAAATTAAGTAGATTATTTTACCAGCATATATGTATTTAGTATTTTCAAAATATAAAAAAGTAAAAAAAAATATGTGATGCCAACTTAGAGAAACCACGTGCTTATGGGGTTTGCCCACTACTGGCTTCCTTTTTTTGCAAGGTTATCTCGGGAAAGGGGGTGCATCGCATTGCTAACATAGAGAATGAAACCAATTACAGTTGACATAACAATATAACATTATTTATGATCTGAAAATACAACAATAACTTAGAAGCTAACTCTCATGTAAAAGACATTCCCGGAGACAACCGTGCTTCTAACTACAATACAATAATTCACACAATATCAGAGTATAATGTGCAAGAAAAAAGGAATGATAAGTCAAAAAGTCACCAACAAACATGCTGAAAATATCACATGTGTAGTTTGGGCGAACAGACATAGCTATCATTCTCCACCCATGACAACAACCTCCATAGTGAAATACGTGTGAAAACAAGATTGATTTAAACAATCGTCCAATCAAATATTCATATGCAAAGCCTATGTAAAGGCCAACGAGAGAAGTTCTTACTTCATTCGGCGGGTTGTAAAATATTTCATCCTATGAGAAGTCATTGATGTGATTCATACGATCATTAAGCGCATGTTGATCAACAATACCTTCTTGCGCATAGTGAATACCATATGTGTCCCCGCTATCAAGCTTGTGTGTCACCATGATGACATTTTCTCTCTGTCGGTTGAATGTGTGTAACTAGTTCTTCCACTGTTTACCATATGAGTTTGTGTCATTGAAATTCTACCATTGCCATGTGCAGATTTGCCAATTAACATCATTTCGGCTGAGCTCGTGTTTCTTGCTATGTTGAATGGTGTCATCTGCTCACTATAGATTGCCACTGTTGTACTAATGCTCCCGCCCATAACCATCTTAGACGGTGACATTGGGCAAGACCATGGGCGTTCAACATCCCAACAGAGCTTTGGTTGCGAGGTGCGTTGAAGGGAACCATCTGGCCACAGAGGCGTGCCGCTGATGTGGTGTTGCATACGAATGGTGTCATTTCTAATTGTAGAGGCACCTGGATAGATGGTGTTGCATATCTTTCAAGTTGGGGTCCTTGTGATGTTCATATGTGATGGGACACGAGATGTTCCACCTCTATGAAGAATACTAGTCAACTATGTCTCCGTTGCATAATTCTAAGGACCTAGAAACTTGCTTCTGATTACCTCCACCAGCTTTGCCATGCATGTGGTCATCATAGGAATGACTGGAACTGTATGATGGAAATTCATATAATGTTTTTTCATTGGGTATATTGTTGAATACGCTCGCGAGAGGGTCGCTAGAACTGGCGAATCTTCTCACATCAAATGCTTGTGGCACATCATAACTAGGCATTCTACCACCATGGATTAATGACCGCATGCACAAGTTTCTTTGTATGTTCATCGGTTAAGCTAAGTGGCTCATTGCACCAAAATGGTTCAGACTCAAAGAGGCAATGCCGTCGAAGGACATACACCATCTTTCATGTTCATTGTTATGCATTAAGCTCCTCTGGTTGTTCAAGTTGTTTCTGGACGAGTTACATCTTTCACATAAATCACCAAATTTGAGTTGACTCTTTTTAAGTGCAAGCTACACTTCCAAAATAAAAATATAGACAAAAAATTAAGTATGATATGTATGCTCGTGAAAAATCGGTAGACATGTGGGAACAAAAAGAAATGGCAGTGTCGCATGTATTCAAAAACACTTGAAAGTCTACAGCATGCAATGTACACAAAGACTCACATTACAGTGATAGAAATGAATTGAAATTACACACATCTTGATGACAGATGCATTACTTCAAATAATAGGACACACACATAGAAATTAAGCATAAAATATATATTTAGATGACTCACGATACTCTGCCTAGTGAGGTAATCCACATTCATTAGCTTCAATATTTTTTTTGAACAACCAGTACCAAAATGTAATACAAATAACTAATTAAAAATGTAGAACCTCAAGAATTGTATTGATGAATGTGGCTCAAAATGTGAGGTCTAACTATCAACGCCGATCTGGTTGATAGCTTCTAGAAACTTATTATGAAGATCACTTGTCCATGCCACCCTTGGCTTCTTATAGGTGGTGGATACCAGTGTGCTCTACTTGTTCTCGTTAGAATCATCCCCATCATTGCTCTCATTCTCTGAGTCCTTATTCTTGCCAGCAGTCCTTGGCTGCACTCTATCATCAATATCATCATCATCGTTGTTGTTGATATGGCTTGTTGCCTCAGGATTTCTCCTCTTTCCAATATATTGTGTTTTTTAGCTTGTTGGTACGGACATGCTTCACCAAATAGCAGCATGTCCCATTAGCGGAGATACGATCTCACATAATGCAAGACATAGCCCCGTCCCTATTTGAAGGAGTCTTGGTTGTGGCGAGACAGAAGGACCTCTTGCCTGAGGCGTTATTGTAGTGGGTTGGCCCAGTTTGCTTCTTTGTTGATTCATTCAATTTTTCTGACATTTGTTCTTTTACTTTTATTTCTTTTGTTTATATTTTGAAATTATATATATATATATATATATATATATATATAGTTGGAAGTTACATGATAGTCATTAGGAATAAATAAAAAGAACTATTTGTAATCATGAGCGGATGCACATCAATATTTTGATTGAATTACCGACACGAACACATGCGTATCTTGAGTACGTGTACATTTTCATTGGTTACAATACCCCGAGTATGTGTATATTTTTGAAATGCCTTAATATTTTTTGAAAGATAATATTTTCACGGTATAATTATTTTACATTGTATATGTTTTTTTGCAAAAGTGTCATGTACATTTTTTTAAACATGTGAACATTTTGGAGATGTGACATACACATTTGTTTAATGCAACAAAGTTTTTCTAAAACTTCAGTGCACTTTCTATATGCCACATGACCATTGTTTAAATTTGTGATGAACACTTCATAACTTAAAAGCTAAAGCTCATGTAAAACAGATTCCCCAACACGACCGTGCTTCTAACTAGACTACAATAATTCATACAATTTCGCTGTATAAGGTGCAAGAACAAAGGAATGATTAGTCAACGAGTCACCAACACACATGCTGAAAACATCACATATGTAGTTTGGGCTAACAAACATTACTATCATTCTCCACCCATGACAAGATCCTCCATAATGAAATACTACAGTGAGAAAAATTCTATTTAAATTTAGTCGTCCAATCAATTACTCGCATGCAAAGCAATGAGAATGGCCAATGAGATAAGTCTTACTTCATTCGGCGGGTTATAAAATTCATCATCCCATGAGAAGCCACCGATGTAATTCATGCGATCTTAAGCGCATGCTGATAAAAAATGCCTTCTAGTGCATGGTCAATACCAGTTGTGTCCCCGCCATCAAGCTTGCATGTCACCACGACGATATTACCTCTTCGTAGGTTGGGAAGTGTCTGACTAGTTCTTCCTAGGTGCCATTCAAGATCATTTCGACTCATCTTGTGTTTGTTGCTATGTTGAATGGCATCATCTGCTCATGGAAGCTAGCCATTAATGTACTAATGCTCCTGCCCTTGACCATCTCAGATGGTGACATTGGAGCATTGCCACAGGCATTCAATATCCCAATAAGGCTTTGGTTGCTAGGTGCATTGAATAGAACCATCTGGCCACAGAAGCCAGCCACTGATGTGGTGTTGCTTATGAATGCTGCAACTTCAAATTACAGAGGAAGCTGGATAGATGGTGTTGCATAGCTTGCAAGTTGGGTATCCTTGGGATGTTCACATGTGATGGGACACGAGATGTTCCACCTCTATGAATTTTTTTGAAGTATCACAAACATATTTTTTGAAATGGTAGAATATTTTTTAAGTAAGGTAAAATTTTCAATCTTATGATTTCTTTTACATTATATAAGTTTTTCCAAAAGTGTCACATACATTTTTTTGAAACATGCGAACATTTTGGAAATGTGACATGCACTTTTGTTCAATGCTATATTTTCTAAAAGTTGAGCGCACTTCCTTTTACGCCGAATGACCATTGATTAAATTCGTGATGAAAAATTTATAAAAACTTGATTTTTTTTCACAATACATGTATTTAGTAGTTTTCAAAATATAAAATGTAAAAAAATAGTAAGTGATGTCAGCGTAGCGAAATGACATGCCTATGGGGTTTGCCGGCTACCGGCTCCCTGTTTTTTACTTTACAAGGTTATCTCGGGAAAAGAGGTGCATCGCATTGATATTGATTCTCTAAAAAAACAATGTGTATTTGAGACGAGGAATGACTGCAGTGCTGAGAAGGGCTGGAGGATACAGGGGGCTATTTATAGGAGGAGAGTGGTGTGGAAGTCTTGCGGTCCAGAGGTTGAAGGCGCTCTGCATGCAGTACTTTCTATTCCGTAATTTCTGCAGATACAGTATTTAAGTTGCAGTGTGTCTGTTTGTGCCGTCGGCCCATGGTTCCTTCCATGAGAGGAGAGCAAACCACGGGTCTGTTCCTGCTTTATATCCTTTCTTTTGTTGTTTTCCCATGGCTCTTGCAGTGTTTGGTTGCATGGAGAGAGTGTCTTTTGACGTCCTTTGGCCGGGCGACGTGAAAAATGTGGAAGCCTAAACTCATTTACTTGTGCATACGTTACATCTCTTGGTTACGAAGAAGAGAGAGAAATATATATCTTACAGGAGATATATGTCTGTTATTTAGTGCCTTTTTTGTTTCCATTCCCCTCCATGAAGCTTCCTATTTTTGTTTCCATTCGATTTGTCAAATGTCAACATATCTCTTGATGGCATGGCACCTGACCCAGTCTACTTTCTTGGTTTTCGGTTTGTTGTTTTCTCTACAGATGTTCCAGCTATAGATGATATCATCTGTATTTCAAAAGATGGTCTTTGGAGATGATATCTCGAATTAATACCCTCGTCTCAATTCTCACCAAATTGTTTTGGTGCATTGAAAGAGTATGATCAGTATATATCAAATCGATCATACATTTTCAGTTATCGAATTACTGCACTATGTGATAAACATAAACTAAGAGATGATCCATTGAACGAGCGAGGTGATTTAGAGTCCACAGGCCTAATGAGCTCAGATTTTTCTTTAAAAGAAATCCTATTTTAAAAAATTATAAAATCTGAAAATAATTCCATATGTATGTTTGATGTATTTTACATGTGTAAAATTTTATTAAAACATACTTGGCCATGTGGATTCATGCGTGCATGTACTGTTTGTTATTTCTAAATCCATGTAGTGCCTCTTTTGTGTATGTATGTTTGTACAAAAACATAAATTACATGGAAATTTATAGGTGCAAAGATCATATCTATACGTGAATGTCCAAAAAAAGTCATACTTTATTTATACCTCAAATATTTATTTCAGAATTTTCAAAAACCAAGACTTATCGGAGTCTGGGATCCAAAATAAAACTTTGTCGTGAATCCTTTTTGAAGCAAGCACAAAAGAAAATTTGACAATGCATACTCACACTACTGGGAAAGTGCTTATAGGTGAACCCAAATGAGTAGCGGGTGAGGCGGGGCATCCGCCACAGCTGTTTTTAAAAACAAGCAGTGGCGGATAGCAAAAATTAGCCGCCACAGCTAAGAACATAACTATGGCGGGTAGCAAAAATTGGCCGCCACAGCTAAGAACGTAACTGTGGCGGGCCGAAGTTATAATCTCCCAGGCGGGACTTGTTCGTAACTCAGCGGTGACAGGCTCTACCTATTCACTCGCCGCAGGTAGATGACCAAGCAGTGGCGAGCGGTGCCTAGCACCCGCCACTAGTTATCCTTGCCAAATGTTGAGTTTTGGCATAACATAGCTGTGTTGTTGCTTGTTACCGCCCATCACATGCACCACGAACACATTTTATCAACCCACGCGCACCTGGTCCTCCCCCACACTTCACTCACTCATTCACCCTAACTCTCCCCCATGGATCTCGCTCTCGGCGCCGCCGTCGCCTCTGCCTCGCCATCCTCTTTAGTGGCTCGGAAGGCCTCGCCGTCCTCTTCGCCGCCCCCATCGGCCCCGCTGTCGTTGTCGCCATGGGATCCGGTACGATCTCGTCTTCCCCCACTAGTAAAAAAAGGGCCATTTGTCTTGGTTCATAAGGCCCATCTGTCCCAGTTGGGGAACCGGGACTAAAGGGTCGTTACTAATGCCTAAGCCTTTAGTCCCGGTTCTTATACTAACCGGGACAGATGGGCCTCCACGTGGCCGGTGCTGCGAGCTCAGGCAGCAGGCCCTTTAGTCCCGGTTGGTGGCACCAACCGGGACCAATAGGCATCCATGCGTCAGCTGTTCAGGGGTTAGAGTTTTTGTTTTTTTTTTTGAAAGAGGGGTGGATCTGGGGGTTTTGTATGGTTAATTAAGGTGTTTCATATATTGTGTTAGGTAGCTAATTAATTAATAGAGAGAAGTGTCCTCTCTTATCTCCGTGCCTGGTCGACGCTACATACTATACATAGAGAGGCTCTCGACACGCTAGCTAGTAAGAAAATGAAGGAAATCATTAAGTACAGAAGTTCGTCATGCATACCGAGAGAAGTGATCGACCTCTCCTTCTCCGAGAGATTGATCGAACAACAAGTTTTCGTATTATCTATCCGACGCTATTGGCTACATCTCTACCTAATATTAAAGGGAGGAAGGTTTCATAGTTCTTTATACGTCATGCTTTTATATCCGTTGATTTTATGTTACTTATAAAAATAGATGGCTAAGATTTAATTGAGCGATCCTCCTCCTCCTTACGTCCTCCTGTCCCGATAGAAAAAATAAACAGACCAAGGAGAGCACGGGCACGTCTCCTTCATCTGTCCCGATAGAGAAAAAAACAGACCGGGAAGAGCACGGGCACGTCTCCTTCATCTGTACTGATAGAAAAAACAATATACGAGTTAATGGAAACATAACGCGGACGATCCTTTTATCCTCCGGACGCACGAAGACGCCACGCCGTCGCTGCTACTCCTCACCTCGCCCTAGATCGGACTCGAAGTCGTTGCTGAGGGATGGACGCCATGGGAAACGCTGGTGGAGATGCGCCGTGACCTAGGCGAACGAGCCACCAGGAGCGGATCCGTGCCTGGTGGCAGCGGACGCGCCTCTCCCCCGATCCCCTTTCCTCTCGATGGCGGCACTGGTTAGTGGCCTCTCAAGCTCTCTCTTTCTTCCCACTCATCCACTTCGCACCGCCCGAACAATGCGGCCTCACCTTCCATTGGTCTCCTCGACCTTGGGCAAACGAGACGGGCAGGTCGCCGCGACCCCCTCCCACCGCGAGGAAGATGACGCCAGAGCAAGGCGGCGGCGCTCGGCTGTACCCCGAGCCTCCCTCAGCTGCCTCCGTCTTCCGTACGGACGCTTCGTCCTCTGTTTCGATCGGCCCTGCTCCAACTTTGACTGACGACCACCTCGACCTGCTCTGCCTTGCTCTAGACATCGGGTAGCAGCGGGCTCAGGCCGGGGTCGAAGTCCAGCGACACTGGAGGTGGAAGGTGGCCCTATCAAGAAAAGGAGGCTCTCCGGTTGGGGTAGCAGCTGGAGGAGGAGACAATGAGGGCCTTCACATGCAGCATCTGACGGCCGGCCATATTTAAAGTGTTTTCAGTTTCAGGCACACTCCCAGTAGGCCTCCCCTCTCAAAAATAGATCTCTGAACTAAGGTGGGACGTCTGCTAGACAGAAGAAAATACCTTATCTACTGGCCCAATCGGCAAGACAGTACGCCACATGAACAGATGGACAAAGAGGAGAAAGGAAGAACCTGCTAATGAAAGCAGGATGCAACTGCGAGCACACATGTAACAAATAATGCAGAATAAGATGTCACATGCAACCCTGTGACAAATATGTTTGATATAACCACAATCATAGGAAGCTTCAAATTGTAGGAAAGGTCATTTAAACTGCTGAAAATCTTTCAAATGAATAATTCTAAACTTATCGTCAGCTTGATCAAGCAGCCTGAATTTGACGTCTCGCCTTTTAGATGTGCAGAATCAGCTGACAGTTGGCTGCAACCTTCATCTCTAAAATTAAATAATAATACAACACTTTGGTTATTCAGTCCCCTTAGGAATTCAGAACAGAACCAGACTACTAAGTTGGAACTTATGGTATGCCACTGCAAATGGTGGTGCCTATTTGATTAATTCTGCTACCACTGCATTATCAATTAGCTTTGATTGTCTCAGTGCCAGTTCATTTTAGCAAATTATTGATTTGTACGGTTTTGGAAATTGATGAGATATTGGATTTACTGATGTGGGAATTGTCTATTTGAATTTTCTATGTTAGTAGATTACCAGCGACAGCAAGGCACGGCGGTGGCCGGGGGTGGAGGAGAGATTCAGCCTTTTCATCTATGCAGTCGACCACCGAGTATTGACTGTTATAAATTCAGGTTACTTAGATAAACTGATTTCTGCACAATGGTACTGATTGTGCAGTGTGCTCGACCTAGAGTGGTGTTTTCCATGTTGCTGGCTTAGGAGTGCTATCAATGTGAGCTCTAGTTACAATGGCAACATATGGTCGAATGTCCATGTATCAAAATGTATGTTATAGCTGATATTTAGAGTCACTGTCCAATATTTTTTGCTGTATATTCTGGTCTATGATTAAAATTTGTGTTGCGGGCAACAACACAACAATGCTAATGGTGATATTATTGTGGAGTTGTACTGCCTGTCGCTGCTGCAGGCACTTGAACCTGAAACGGTTAACAAATCCAGGTTGTTCTCTATTACTTGTGACATCAAGGAGGCTTTGAAGCACTTCAAATCCCACCAGATTAATTGGGTCCGTAGGGACCAAAACAAGTTTGCTCACTGTCTTGCCGATTGGGCCAGTAGATAAGGTGTTTTCTTCTGTTTAGCAGACGTCCCACCATAGTTCAGAGAGCTTTTACAAGCTGAATGTAATCCGGGTGTATTGTCCTTTTAAAAGATCATTGTTCTGAATAATTATTTTGTGTTGTGGGTGTTGGAACCGCCAACTCCTCGCCTCACTCCTCCTAGCTCTCTCTGTCGCCGTAGCTCTCACCGAGGAAGAAGAAGATCAGAGGAAGAAGAACGAGTCGGGGACACGGTGGATTTTCCCGGCGCACGAACGCCAACACCCACGAGCTCGTACTCTTCACCACCGCACCGTTACAACGATCACCGTCGCGGCTTTATACCCGGAGCCAGCGACCGGGCACGCACCCACGCTCCCTCCCCCCTCGCGCTCGCGATCTGCCCGCCATGCTCGCGCCCACAACGCGCTCTCCGCGTACGGGTCACGACATGACTCCAACAGAACACACGCGATCACCCCGCGCGGCTCGCCAACGGCCTGCGGTCACACCCGCGCACACTGCGCACACTCGCACGGACACACCCGTGCTACACACACACACACGCACACACGCGCTACTCGCCGCGGACCCGATGCACCCGACCCGGCCAGCCCGCGCCCATACACGCGTTGGTCGTGTCCGGTGCATCGCTGCGGCTTATTTGCCCTAACATTCGCGCCCTGAGCCGCGGCTCAGAGCAGCCCGGCGTCCTCGACGTCGCCGTCGTCCACCAGCAAGGCCCGCTCCGCCGCCGGCGCCTTCTTCCACTGCGGGCACTCGCGCTTGAAATGCCCACGTTCAACGCACTTGTAGCAGCGGCCGCCCTGGTTCCCGCGGAAGCCCGACGCCTCGCTGCGCGCCCCGTCGTCGTCGTCCCGAGCTCCGCCGCGCTGTCGCTCCTGCGCGCGCCACTGTGCCGCCGTGAACATGAGAGCGCCGTCCGCTCGCTCGCCGTCTGCCTGTCCACGCCATCGGAGCCGTTCGTCGAACGCCTTCAGCCGCCCGAGTGCTTCCTCGAACGGCATCGTCGAAACGTCGCAAAACTGCTCGATCCCGGCCACCGCCGCGTACAAGCGGTCCGGCACGGAGTCGAGCAGCTTCTTCACCAACGCGGCGTCCTCCAGCGTCGAACCGAGCGCCGCGTAGAGAGCCGCCATGCCACCGAGCTTGCCTGTGAACTCGTCCAGCGTGTCGCCGCTCGCCATGCGCAGGAGCTCGAACTCCCCGCGCAAGGTGCCCAGCCGCGCCGCCCGTACGCGGTCCGCGCCAACGAATCATGCCTTCAGAGCAGCCCACACCTCCGCGGCAGTCTTCTTCGCCGCCACCTGCAGCAGGTCCTCTGCGAGCGCTCCGAGCAAGTAGGCGCGTGCGGGCTTGTCCTTCTTCGCGATGAGGGCGGCCGCCGCGTCCTCCGGCACCACCACTGCCTCCCACAGCCCGGCCGCATCAAGGTTCGCCTCCACCTTGATCGACCACGCCGTGTAGTTGTCGCCGGTGAGCAGTGGCACCGCCTGCGGCATCGACCCGCCCGCTCCGCCGGCGCACGGGACGATTGACATCGCCGGCGCGCCCTGAGCTGAACGTGGCTCTGATACCAACTGTTGGAACCGCCAACTCCTCGCTTCACTCCTCCTACCTCTCTCTGTCGCCGTAGCTCTCACCGAGGAAGAAGAAGATCAGAGGAAGAAGAACGAGTCGGGGACACGGTGGATTTTCCCGGCGCACGAACGCCAACACCCATGAGCTCGTACTCGTCACCACCGCACTGTTACAACGATCACCGTCGCGGCTTTATACCCGGAGCCAGCGACCGGGCACGCACCCACGCCCCCTCCCCCTCGCGCCCGCGATCTGCCCACCATGCTCGCGCCCATGACGCGCTCTCCGCGTACGGGACACGGCATGACTCCAACAGAACACACATGATCACCCCGCGCGGCTCGCCAACGGCCTGCGGTCACACCCGCGCACACTGTGCACACTCGCACGGACACGCCCGTGCTACACACACACGCACACACGCGCTACTCGCCGCGGACCCGGCGCGCCCGACCCGGCCAGCCCGCGCCCATACACGCGTTGGTCGTGTCCGGTGCATCGCCGCGGCTTATTTGCCCTAACATTCGCGCCCTGAGCCGCGGCTCAGAGCAGCCCGGCGTCCTCGACGTCGCCGTCGTCCACCAGCAAGGCCCGCTCCGCCGCCGGTGCCTTCTTCCACTGCGGGCACTTGCGCTTGAAATGCCCACGTTCACCGCACTTGTAGCAGCGGCCGCGCCGGTTCCCGCCCAAGCCCAACGCCTCGCTGCGCGCCCCGTCGTCGTCGTCCCGAGCTCCGCCGCGCTGTCGCTCCCGCGCTCGCCACTGTGCCACCGTGAACATGAGAGCGCCGTCCGCTCGCTCGCCGTCTGCCTGTCCACGCCGTCGAAGCCGTTCGTCGAACGCCTTCAGCCGCCCGAGTGCTTCCTCAAACGGCATCGTCGAAACGTCGCAAAACTGCTCGATCCCGGCCACCGCCGCGTACAAGCGGTCCGACACGGAGTCGAGCAGCTTCTTCACCAACGCGGCGTCCTCCAGCGTCGAACCGAGCGCCGCGTAGCGAGCCGCCATGCCACCGAGCTTGCCGGTGAACTCGTCCAGCGTGTCGCCGCTCGCCATGCGCAGGAGCTCGAACTCCCCGCGCAAGGTGCCCAGCCGCGCCGCCCGCACGCGGTCCGCGCCAACGAATCGTGCCTTCAGAGCAGCCCACACCTCCGCGGCAGTCTTCGACGCCGCCACCTGCAGCAGCAGGTCCTCTGCGAGCGCACCGAGCAAGTAGGCGCGCGCGGGCTTGTCCTTCTTTGCGATGAGGGCGGCCGCCGCGTCCTCCGGCACCACCACCGCCTCCCACAGCCCGGCCGCATCAAGGTTCGCCTCCACCTTGATCGACCACGCCGTGTAGTTGTCGCCGGTGAGCAGTGGCACCGCCTGCGGCATCGACCCGCCCGCTCCGCCGGCGTACGGGACGATTGACATCGCCGGCGCGCCCTGAGCTGAACGTGGCTCTGATACCAACTGTTGGAACCGCCAACTCCTCGCCTCCCTCCTCCTAGCTCTCTCTGTCGCCGTAGCTCTCACCGAGGAAGAAGAAGATCAGAGGAAGAAGAACGAGTCAGGGACACGGTGGATTTTCCCGGCGCACGAACGCCAACACCCACGAGCTCGTACTCGTCACCACCGCACTGTTACAACGATCACCGTCGCGGCTTTATACCCGGAGCCAGCGACCGGGCACGCACCCACGCTCCCTCCCCCCTCGCGCCCGCGATCTGCCCGCCATGCTCGCGCCCACGACGCGCTCTCCGCTTACGGGCCACGGCATGACTCCAACAGAACACACATGATCACCCCGCGCGGCTCGCCACTGTGCCACCGTGAACATGAGAGCGTCGTCCGCTCGCTCGCCGTCTGCCTGTCCACGCCGTCGGAGCCGTTCGTCGAACGCCTTCAGCCGCCCGAGTGCTTCCTCGAATGGCATCGTCGAAACGTCGCAAAACTGCTCGATCCCGGCCACCGCCGCGTACAAGCGGTCCGGCACGGAGTCGAGCAGCTTCTTCACCAACGCGGCATCCTCCAGCGTCGAACCGAGCGCCGCAAAGTGAGCCGCCATGCCACCGAGCTTGCCGGCGAACTCGTCCAACGTGTCGCCGCTCGCCATGCGCAGGAGCTCGAACTCCCCGCGCAAGGTGCCCAGCCGCGCCGCCCGCACGCGGTCCGCGCCAACGAATCATGCCTTCAGAGCAGCCCACACCTCCGCGGCAGTCTTCTTCGCCGCCACCTGCAGCAGCAGGTCCTCTGCGAGCGCACCGAGCAAGTAGGCGCGCGGGCTTGTCCTTCTTCGCGATGAGGGCGGCCGCCGCGTCCTCTGGCACCACCACTGCCTCCCACAGCCCGGCCGCATCAAGGTTCGCCTCCACCTTGATCGACCACGCCGTGTAGTTGTCGCCGGTGAGCAGTGGCACCGCCTGCGGCTTCGACTCGCCCGCTCCGCCGGCGTACGGGACGATTGACATCGCCGGAGCGCCCTGAGCTGAACGTGGCTCTGATACCAACTGTTGGAACCGCCAACTCCTCGCCTCACTCCTCCTAGCTCTCTTTGTCGCCGTAGCTCTCACCGAGGAAGAAGAAGATCAGAGGAAGAAGAACGAGTCGGGGACATGGTGGATTTTCCCGGTGCACGAACACCAACACCCACGAGCTCGTACTCGTCACCACCGCACCGTTACAACAATCACCGTCGCGGCTTTATACCCGGAGCCAACGACCGGGCACGCACCCACGCTCCCTCCCCCCTCGCGCCCGCGATCTGCCCGCCATGCTCGCGCCCACGACGCGCTCTCCGCGTACGGGCCACGGCATGACTCCAACAGAACACATGCGATCACCCCGCGCGGCTCGCCAACGGCCTGCGGTCACACCCGCGCACACTGCGCACACTCGCACGGACATGCCCGTGCTACACACACACGTACACTGGCTGTACTGCTAGACGCCAGAGCAGATGGAGCGGCTGTGGCTGTCTTCTTTCGTGATTGCTTACGAGGCACAGGAGAAGGACTACGACGCGCCGGAGCATCCGGGGCGACGGCGGGTCTCTTCCGCCCTTGCTGGCGAGGCGGAGAAGGAGGAGGCTGGTGGCTGCTCGGGCGCGCCGGCGCAGGCGAAGAAGGAGGCGGAGTGCCGCCACGCGCCGGAGAAGGAGGCTGAGTGCCCTGATCGTAACTCGCCGGAGGAGGAGGCGGTGGAGGAGGCGGAGTGCCCTGACTCGCCGGAGGAGGAGGAGAAGGCGGAGGCATCCAGTTCGGAAGGTTGATGAGCTCCTTCCGCCATAGGCATGGAGTCTTCATACAAGAACCCAGCCGAGTCTCCCCTTCACCCGTAGGGTGGTCAAGCTGGAGGTCCTCAAATCCTTCTGTGATTTCATCCACCATCACCCTAGCATATCCTTATGGAATCGACCGGCAGTGAAAAGTTGCGCCAGGTTCAGGAGGTGCAACAGAGCCAACAGTCGCCTTGACTTTCAATTCCATCCACTGCGTCATAAGGTGGCAATGCTGAGACTCCGTGATAGCATCTACGGGGTAGCTAGCAGGAGCCGTGAAGACACACTCCTGAAGCAGCTCCGTGGAAGCCACGCTGCTTCTCCGCTTAGATGGCGAGGTAGCTTCAGGTGTAGGTTCGGCAGGTCGCGTGCTGTGAACTGCCTCTCGTTCCTCTAGTGCTTGTACCCTTGCGTGCAGCGCCTGTAGTTGGGTCAACTCCTTTTTCTTCTTCCTCTCCCAGCATTTGTACCCGCCTGCGTCAGGAAATCTAGCCGTCCACGAAAGGGAGCCTGGCGTGCCTCGTGTCCATCCGGGGTGCTCAGGATTCCCGAGGGCCTCTGTGAGCTCGTCGTTCTCTCTGTCCGGAACGAACGTTCCTTGCTGCGCCTTTTTGATATAGTCCTGAAGCTTCACGATGGGTGTGTTCAGCTGCTCGTCGGTCCAAACGCACTTCCCTGTTACAGGGTCCAATTTTCCCCCAACCCCGAAGAACCAGGTCCTGCAACGGTCTGGCCAGCGTCGCGTCTCTGGTTCGATCCCTTTATCAATGAGGTCATTCTCAGCCTTGTCCCACAACGGCCAGGCTTTCAGGTAGCCACCTGACCCCATGCGATGGTGATGCTTCTTCTTTGCAGCATTTTTCTTGTTTGTCGCTAACATCTTCGCTGCTCTCTCAGATTTCTTTTTGGTGACAAATTTGGGCCACTGATCTTTGATCTTCTCAAATCGGCCGATGAATTCAGGAGTCTTGTCTTGGTCGACAAACGATGATTTCAGCTCATTCCTCCACCTCCTGAATAGCTCAGCCATCTTCTTAAGAGCATAAGCCTTGATCATTGGCTTTTTAACTGGATTCTCCGGATCCTCCTCTGGCGGGAAGGTGAAATTTTCCTGCAGCACGGTCCAAAGATCAGCTTTCTGCCTATCACTGACATAAGACACCTGAGAGTCTTTGTCCTTAGGCTTCAACCATTGCTCGATGCTGATCAGGATCATGTCCCTCACTAGAACCCCGCACTGAGCATTAAATTTTTGCTTGGTCTGGAGGGGTTCAATCGGTTGGCCAGCACGATCAATTTCGATGATCGTGTACCTTTCATCCGTGCGCAACTTTCTCTTCGGGCCTCGTCTCGTTACCGAAGTGCTGCTCGATCCAGAGGGCTAGAAAAGAAGAAAACGAAGAGAGTTAATATGTGTACATACCAAAAACAATTAATGCACATCAATTAGCTATATAGTCAGCACATGCTTAATTAATTAATATATATACCTGGCCGGACTCCGTTCGGTCACTGGAGCCGTCATCACGGTGTCCTTCCCCCTCGATTCGGTCACCGGAGCCGTCATCACGGTGTCCTTCCCCCTCCATTCGGTCACCAGAGCCGTCATCACGGTGTCCTTCCTCCTCCATTGTTTGATCATCATCGTAGCCTGCTTCTTCATCCAGCTGTCTTTCCAGACCATCGGTGCATGTGTCGTTGAGAAACGACAAGACAGCGTCACTTCCGTGTGCGATTATCTCCCCCAACACCGCTTCTTTTTCTTCGTCTCGAGGGTGCGAATCCATAGTTTCTGCAAATATTTACAACATGGCAATTATTATTCAAACATGACAGATGGATATATTAGTGGCAAACATAGAACTAGCCAGGAGCACGATAAGGAATCATATTAGTGGCCTGGCATCGATGCTTCTCTAGGGTTTGGGGTGGCCTCGACAACGCTTCAAGGCCTCGACAACGCTTCAAGGGTTTGGGGTGGCCTCGATGACAACGCTCTTTTAAGTTGGTAAATTTCAGTGGCCTCGAGAGAGTTTGTCGGATAGGGGCGCGGCAGGAGGGGGTAGGAGACCGACATCGTTTTTTTCTAGGGTTTGGGTGTCCTCGAGAGTTCTAGTCGAGCGAGAGGGCCGGGGGTGCTCCCGTGGTATAAGTTATCATGGTCGAGAGGGGGTTATATTGACAACGACATACCCGATAAAAAATAAGAAAATGAAGAAGAAGAAGAAAAGAAGAAAAAAAAGAGGAGAAGAAGGAAGGAATAGAGGAGAAGAAGAAAAAATAGAATATTTTCTATTTTTTCTTCTTCCTCCTCTATTCCTTTCTTCCTCTCCCCATTTTTTTTCCTCTTCTTCATCTTTTTCTTTTCCTTCTTCCTAAACTAAACATAAACTAAAATAATCCTAAAACTAAACGAAACTCTCCTCCTCCCTTTATATTTCTTCGTCTTATTTTTTTTCATCCTAAAACTTTATGAACAAAATTACAACAGAAAAAACAATAAAAATTCTATGAAATAATAAAAATTCTATGAACAAAATTACCTAACAAAAAAAAATCCTATGAACAAAATTACAATAAAAAATCCTATGAACAAAATTACAATAAAAATTCTATGAACAAAAAAAATAATAAAAATTCTATGAACAAAATAAAAAATTCTTTGCATATGAACATATATACAAACATTTCCATATTCTACAATATCATCATCATATTCTACAATAATATCACCAAAAATCCTAACTTTTGAATATGAACAGGGGGTCTGCTTCGTCATCGGCGTCGGGGCGGGCGGCAGCGTTGGGGCGGGCGCGCGGCGGCATTGGGGCGCGGGGAGGAAGGGGGAGAGGAGGGGGAACGGCGCGGTGAGGCTCACACTGCAGGCGAGCAGCGGCGAGGTCGGGGCAGGGGCGACGGCGACGAGGTCGGGGCAGGGTGCGGCGAGGCCAGGGCAGGGGCGACGGCGGCGACGAAGACGGCGGCGAGGTCGGGGCAGGGGGCGGCGAGGCCGGGGCAGGGGGGCGAGGCCGGGGCAGGGGCGACAACGACGAGGTTAGGGCAGGGGCGACGGCAACGAGGTCGGGGCCGGGTACGGCGAGGCCGGGGCAGGGGCGACGGCGACGATGGAGACGGCGGCGAGGTCTGGTCAGGGGCGGCGAGGTCGGGGCAGGGGCGGCAGCCTGGCGGCGTCGATGTCGTCGGCGTCGTCGGGGCGGCAACTGCGAGATGAGAAGTGAAATTTTCACAAGTTCTGCTTATATACCAAGAGCATTGGTCCCGGTTCGTGGCACCAACCGGGACCAATGCACCCCTTTAGTCCCGGTTGGTGCCATCAACCGTGACCAAAGGGCGGGAAGCGGCGGCCTTTGGTCCCGGTTGGTGGCACCAACCGGGATTAAAGGGTGAGCATTGGTACCGGTTGGTGCCACGACCCGGTACCAATGCATACCTTTAGTACCGGTTGGTGCTACCAACCGGGACCAAAGGTCCTGTGCTGCTGCGCCCGTGTTGAAAGTTTAGTCCCACCTCGCTAGTTGAGAGGGGCGTGCAGTGGTTTATAAGACCCACTGACGCACCCCTCTCGAGCTCCTCTCCATTGCAAGCTTACGGACCTAAATGTCACTGCTATGCCTGATGGGCCTACTGGGCCTTCTGCGGGCCTGAATCCTGGCCCGTTGATGGGTTTCTAGTCATATTCAGGCCGTGGCAGCCCAGTAGGTGGCATATTTTTTATTTTTTGACTATTTTTTTTGTTTTCTTCTTTGCTTTATTTATTTTGTTTTGTTTCTAATTATAACGAAAAAACTTATTTTATTTTATTTTATTTTGTTTCTAATTACTTATTTATTTTATTTTATGATAATTCTTTTTGCTATTAAAGTTTCTAACAAAAAAAGTTCTTTATGAAAATTCTTTTTGCTTTTCATGATTTTGAACAGAAAATACTTCGATAATTTTAGTTGCATCAATTTTATATAATTTTAGTTTCAATAATACTAGAGGTTGCTTATAATGTTTTGAACAGAAAATACTTTGTTAATTTTAGTTTCATAAATGTTATTACAGTTTATTTTATTTTGTTTCTACTTATATATTTTATTAAAGTTTATTTTATTTTGTTTCTACTTATAATGTTTCAAAATGCACCATTCAAAGCCACATCATCAATTTTCAACCCTTTCTGACTTCATTTGTTATTTTTCATGCATTTACTGATTTTTTTCAGCTATAAGACCCTGAAATTGAAAAGCACTTCAAATGAACTCTGAAAAGGTTAAAAGTTGGCATGGTATCATCATTTCACCAACATAGCATGTGCAACAAAGTAGAGAGGCTTACGGCAAAAACTGGATGCACTTCATGTACAAAACGGACAATCTCTTTCGAAGTATGAGGGTTTCAAATGGAAACTCGTCTGTTACAAAAGGATTTCATTTTTTTTGAACTTATTTGAACTCCATAGTTTTTATACGTTCAAAATGCACCATTCAAAGCCACATCATCAATTTTCAACCCTTTCTGACTTCATTTGTTATTTTTCATACATTTACTGATTTTTTAGCTATAAGACCCTGAAATTGAAAAGCACTTCAAATGAACTCTGAAAAGGTTAAAAGTTGGCATGGTATCATCATTTCACCAACATAGCATGTGCAAGAAAGTAGAGAGGCTTACGGCAAAAACTGGATGCACTTCGTGTACAAAACGGACAATCTCTTTCGAAGTATCAGGGTTTCATACGGAAACTCGTCTATTACAAAAGGATTTCATTTTTTTGAACTTATTTGAACTCCATAGTTTTTCTATGTTCAAAATGCACCATTCAAAGTCACATCATCAATTTTCAACCCTTTCTAACTCCATTTGTTATTTTTCATGCATTTACTGATCTTTTTCAGCTATAAGACCCTGAAATCGAAAAGCACTACAAATGAACATGGATAGATAAGTGACCAAATTAATAGTAGTTCATCATCACATTAAAACCAAAGTACATACATAGTTCAAATTGAACAACATATAGCTCTCCAGAGCATCTAGTTAAACCATACATTGAAACTATGTAAACCTTTCAATGCAACAACAAATGCGATCATAATCACAACTAAGGTAACAATTGATCCAACGGCATAATGATACCAAGCCTCGGTATGAATGGAATATTTTCTAATCTTTCTAATCTTCAACCGCATTGCATCCATCTTGATCTTGTGATCATCGACGACATCCGCAACATGCAACTCCAATATCATCTTCTCCTCCTCAATTTTTTTACTTTTTCCTTCAAGTAATTATTTTCTTCTTCGACTAAATTTAACCTCACGACAATAGGGTCGATTGGAATTTCCGGTTCAACCACCTCCTACATAAAAAAATCTATGCCATATTGGTCGATATAATTGTCATAAACAATAAATGAACCAAATAGTTATAAAAAGATAATATATACCACATCCGAATCATATACAGGACGAGAGCCGACGGGGGCGGATACCAGAACCATCGCAATATATAATAACAAGGAATAATAAAAGTAAGAAAATTAGACAAGTATCAATCTCAAGTAAGAATTTTTTTCTTTCAAAAAGAAGATAAGAACAAGAGCCTCACCACAGTGTTGCCGGCGACGAGATCAGCGCGGGCGATCGACGGCGGTGAAGACGGGGACGGGACGTGATAGACCGCTAAACCTAAAAAAATCTTAGGGAAAATGGAGCTCGGAGGTCGAGTTTCGAGAGAAGAAATATTAACTAGTGTGGCTCGTACATTTCATCGAACACCTCATGTGCATAGGAGGTGAGCTAGAGCACCCAAATGCCCTCCCCTCGCCGGGCAGCAAAAAAAATAGCACGGTGGAGTGCTCTGCTGGCTGGCGATGGGCTGTATATAGGCAAATCATTTGTCCCAGTTCGTGGCTGGAACCGGGACCAATGGTTATGGGGCCAGGAGCGAGGCCCATTGGTCCCGGTTCGTTCCAAGAACCGGGACAAATGGGTCCAGACGAACCGGGACCAAAGCCCGCGAGGCCCCGGCTGGCCACCTGGGCTCACGAACCGGGACGAATGCACCCGTTCGTCCTGGTTCGTATAAAAACCGGGAGTAATGGGCTGGCCAGGCCCGAACGAAAGCCCCTTTTTCTACTAGTGCCCGCCGTCACCCACACCAATGGTTGCGACCGCCACCAACACCCGCGGTCGTGGCCACCACACACATTGGTAGGGGAGCTAGGTTTAGAGTTAGGAGTAAGTGGGTTAGGGAGTTAAGGCTAGGGTTTGTAGATCGTAGATTGCTTGTGATTCATATTGTGTTCTATTACATTTTTTGTTGGTAGCGTTATGGCTAGGATTTCTAGATCGTATATTGTAGGCACTTTCTTATTCGTAGATTGTTTACATGGATTCATAGCAAGAGCCAATGTTCTAAACCAGAGTTCATGCCCAAATTGCAATGTAGTGTTGTTGGTATTGTTCGTCAATTATAGGAACTTTCTTATTCGTATTCGTAGATCGTAGACCGTAGATTATATGAACTTTCTTATTCATATTCGTAGATCGTAGACTATAGATTATTGGAACTTTCCTATTCGTATTCATAGATCGTAGACCGTAGATTATAGGAACTTTCTTTACAGGGGATTCATGATAAGAGCAGATGTTTTAGCAGAACGTTGATTTATTTCCGTTTCGCCAAATTTCTAGAAATATTATGTCATCTTGTTTAAAGTGTTACTCTGTTTTCCATGAACTTAATATCATAGATGCATGCTGGATAGCGGTCGATTGGTGGAGTAATAGTGGTAGATGAAGGCAGGAGTCAGTCTACTCGTCATGGACATGATGCCTATATGTGATCATTGTCATAAATAACGTCATAACTATGCGATTTTCTATCAATTGCCCAACAGTAATTTGTTTACCTGATGTATGTTATGTGTTCGAGAGAGAAGGCTCTAGTGAAATCTATGAGCCCCAGGTCTACTTTTACCATATCATAAAAAATGAAAAATATTTTGCTGTAATTTATTTACTTTTTTTTGCAATTTATCTATCTACCTATACATGATTTGATCCTTGCAAGTAATGAGTTCAAGGGGATTGACAACCCTCTTGCCCGCGTTAGGTGCAAGTATTTTCTTTTGTTTGTGCAGGTAATGATGACGAGAGTTTGCTTGGTTCTCCTATTGGTTCGATGATCTTGGTTCTCACCGAGGGAAATACTTATCTCTACTGTAATGCATATCCTCTCCTCTTCGGGAAAATCCCAATGCAGTTTACAAAAAGCAATAGCTAGCAGAAGCAGCAGCACAACAAGCACTCAAGCAGCAGCGGAGAACATCCCAAAGGCAGCAGCAGAGTAGCGGTAGCGGGCAGCAGCAAAGCAGCGCGACAACAAGCAGCAAGAAGCAGGAGTAGGCAGCAGCCAGCAGCGTAGCAACGGCTTGCAAGGGCGAGCGAGGGCGTGGCTGGGGAGGCTCGCGGAGCACGCAGGGGCAGCGCGCACGGGACATGGCCACGGTTGTGGTGAGCACGGGCTCGGGGGGGTAGTGGCAGAGCACGGAGGGGGCGGCTTGCGGCGGCTGGCTCACCGGGGAGGCACAAGGAGGCCCGAAGGGAAGCTAGTAGCTGTAGGGGCGGTGAATCGACGCGGTGGACGACGGTGGCCGAAGGTGAGGAAGAAGACGCGGGCGTCGATGGGCCGGCTCCCCAAGCTTGATCCGGTGGCGCAGGCGACGAAGGGAAGACGACGATGCACCTTGCAACGCTAGCTCAGCGCGGGGACGATGATGGCCGCAAGGACAACAAAGCCATGGCCACAGTGCTTTCCCCGATGTTTGCGGGGGAGAGGGGGGGGGGGGGGGGGGGGGGGGGGGGGGGGGGGGGGGGGGGGGGGGGGGGGGCGAGGTTTTACTACGGGGCGTCCGGGGTCTTGTAGAACATCGGGAGGGGTTGGATGCGCGCCGTGTGGCGATCCCTGGCCATGGACGCGCTTTATCCACGGGGGCGCGGTGAACAGATGTGGGGGATGAGGGGGGTTAGGTGGGCTGGGCCTCACTGTTCTATTAAGGCCCAGTTGCACAATAATGTATTTCCCCCTTTTCTTTTCTATTTTCTCTTACTTTAATTGTTTCTCCTCAGTTTGGTAATTTAATTAAATACCAAATGATTGGCACATAAATACTAGGCCATACATTGAGTTAGCACAAATAGTTACAATTTATTTTGAAATGCTTAAATATTTGTTTAAATTGAAATGGCTCTATTTAGTGTTGTTGGTGCTGTTTTAATTAGGTTAAGGCTATTTTAATAATTTACATGATGTTGTTTTATTCATGAAAATTAGTTAGTGAATATTTGCAACTCAACAAACATTTTTTTACTGTTTGACGAAATAATAATTTGACTTGTATTTGAATTTGAATTTGTCTTGAGCTCCAACTAAGTGCCAATTTAATTTAGCAAACATGGTGACATGGCATCATTAGGTTGGGAATACTATAGCATGATTATTGGGGTGTTACACATCTTATGCGCAATGCAAGACGCCAGGAGAATGTCAGCGATGCTTTTGCAGTGGAAGCTCATGCAATGTCCCATGCCGTGTCTCTCGCTGATGATCTGGGAAGCACAGGGGTGAAATTTGAGACTGACTCACAACTGTCGTTTGATGCCCTTGACATGTACAAGGCGGATTCGTCGGCGTACGCTGTTGTCATTGAGGATACAAAATACTAGCTAAAAATGTGGCTCTCTCGTCATGTACTCCCTCCGTCCCATAATATAAGAGCGTTTTTTCAAAAACGCTCTTATATTATGGGACGGAGGGAGTAATATCTATGTGTAGGTGATCTGGAAACGATGTAGCACACGAGTTAGCTTCTGTCGGTCATTTGTATGACTCGAACCATTATGTTGAGTGGGAGTCTGATGTACCAGCCCGTTTGGCTCGATGTGTTTTGGGGTGACATGCCCAAGCACCATTCAGTTATAAAGCTTTGCTTTCTCAAAAAAAAAAAAATTTAGGGCCACATCCTTCCAAGATTTGGTGAGCTAGTTTTGGAGAGACGTGATGTCCTTGTCTAGGGACTTATTCGACGCATAGGTGATGGGACAAGAACTAGTATCTAGGAGCACAATTGGCTCCCTCGAGACGAAATGATGTGGCCAATTGTATCTTTATTCGGTAATCCACCATAAATTGGTAGAGGAACTTATAGATGAGACTACAGCTAAATGGAACGAGTCACCTGTCCGAGAGCTCTTTTGGGATGGAACCTTGATAGCAAAAGGAGTTTTTCTAATTCTGTGCAGTATGAAAAAAAAATTAGAGCTCCCTTTGGAAGGTTGTTATCCCATCAAAGTTGAAAGTTTTCATGCAGAGACATCCACAACAATCTCTCCTAACTGTTGATAAACTGTGTTATGCACTTTGCAGGGGCGGAGGATTCATTTGATTATCTTGGAAAATACCTAGAATTGATCCACTTGACAACTGATACGTCTCAAATGTATAATATAATTTTGATTGTTTCGTGCTGCTATATTATCAGTTATATATACTTTCATTATCATTTTATACCTTTTTATATTATTTTTCTGGACTAACCTATAAATTTAGTGCCCAATGCCGGTTCCCGTTTTCTTCTTGTTTTCGGTTTGGCAGAAAATCAATACCTAGGTAGGTCCAAACACGATGCCCATCTGTGAACATTTTTTATCGACCAGAAGGAACACTAGAAGCTTCAGGAGAAGTCGAGAGGACACACCAGCCAGTCACAAGGGCTGGTGGCGTGGTCGCGCCACCCGGGCTTGTGGGCCCCTTGAGCTTCGTCTTGACCTAATTCTTCGTCCTAAAAATCAAATAATTCCTTAGACCATCCGTGCAAGATCATAGTGAAAAATATCGCCCCCGCTAGCCTCTGTTCTGAAGCGATCCCATCTAGAGCCCTATTTCGGAGCTCTGTCACAGGGGGATAGGACCTACAGGTCCATAGTAGTAGCTAGATGGCTATCTCTCTCTCTCTCTCTCTCTCTCTCTCTCTCTCTCTCTCTCTCTCTCTCTCGGATCTTCAATACCATGTTCCCGTCTGACATCAATTAGACGTATTTTTTATGTAGTGTTGGTATCCGATGAATTATGGATTTTTGACCAGATTGTTCATTGAATATTACTGAATCTTTGCAAGTTTCTTTCCTGTATAATTAAGTAGTTGTGTATGCTTTCTAAGTTATTTGTCTTCTCTGGCCATGATAGATGGGTAATTCTTTAGAGGGAGTGGCGCATAGTAGTGGGTCCAATCTTATGGTGCTCTTCTCCAATTACAGAAAGGACTAAGACACATATTGTAGTTGCCACTAAGGGTAGAACAACAGAGATTTATCCTATTGCTACATTTCTTTCTGCCCACATTATGTCATCTTGCTTATTGCGTTGATCTGCTTTTTATTAAACTTAATACCATGATATGAATGCTGGATAGCGATTTCAGGATGGAGAATAGTAGTATATGCAGTTGGATAACGGTCTACTTATCGCGAAAGTAATGCCTATAAAAGGTTAAGCCATGAATGACCATAGTTATGAATGTTGCTTTTATGTCAATTGCCCAACATTAATTTGTCTGTCATGCCATTACCTGCTTTCGAGGGAGGCGCCACTAGTGAACCTATGCCGCTCGGGTCTATTCTCCATTAAAACTTGCTTCTATAAAAAATATCATTTTCTTTTACTATTTTTCCATTTCACTATACCCACTATCAATCCACTATTTGCTTTTAACCTTACAACTAGCAAGACGAGGGGATTAACAACCTTCTTGCCAAGTTGAGAGCAAGTATTTATTTTCTTTATGTGGAGGTGTTGCTTATCTTGTTAGCTTGTTGACTCCTACTTGTTCTATTAAACCTTAGTTCCTAACTGAGGGAAATACTTTTGTTGCTTTACTACATCACTCTTCCTCTTCAGAGAAATCCAACAACTCACACGGACTAGGAACATGGAAATTAGACATAACACATGGGCCAGCATGAGCCATAGTTTATGAATCTAGAACATTCATCCATGATTGTGCATGCGGCCCGTAAAAAAAATACGCCTCGCTATGCTAATTCAAGTGCTAATGCCACCGCGAACAATCACCGAAATAAGCGGATAGTGGGCTGGCCCTGTAGCCCTATGCTTTCCTCACGCTGACATCACCCAAATTTCCTTCATTATTTTTTTACATGTTTTGAAAATTATAAATACATATATTGTGATAAAATAGTCAAGTTAATCTATTTAAAAGTGTTATTCACACATTTTAAAAATATTCATCTTGTGTAAAAAAAGCATCCTCAACTACCAAAAAATATTTGTACCACTCAAAATATTGTATGTGATATTTAAAATATGTTCATGCATTTCAAAATTAATGTACATAATTTTTTTGGAAAATCTTACACAGTTAAAAAAGCTTCAAGTAATTCAAAAAAAAAGTTCCATACCATTCAAAAAGTTGTGTGTAACATTTAAAAAATGATCATGCATTTCAAAAATATGTTTGTTACACTTAAAAAATGTTTCTAAAATGTTAAACAATGTTAGATTAGTTTAAAATATTTTTTTATATCATTCAAAAATGTTTCAATGTGTATCTGAAATGATTAGCACAGATTCGAAAAAATATTCAAAACACATATTTGAAAAAATATGTTAATAATCTATATAAAATGTTAAACATATAAAAACATTTAGATGTTTACGAAAATCGTACATCTATTATATTATTAAAACGATAGAAAACGAGTGGTGAAGATTTATCGCTATGGAGTTAATACTATATTATTAAAACGATAGAAAACGAGTGGCGAAGATTTATCGCTATGGAGTTAAGTTATTTGAACGGCTGAGATTCATCAATCAATATATATAACAGTCAATCACCATGTACCGAAGGAATATAGAACCTGAGTTGTTGCAAGGAGACACGAGTAGCACACGCCCAGTCAAAAAGAAAAAGGGAAGTGTAGGACACAGACACGCGGCTGATTGATTTCCATAGGAAGCAGACAAACAAGAAAAACAGAAGAAGAGTAACACACGTACACGTTACACACAGTTTGCGTGAATGATTTCCATCGAATGCATACGTTGATTGCAAAGTGGATACTAATTAGAAGGGATCAGATTTAGAACTAGACGTAAAAGGCATGGACACGTTCGATGGAAGTTGATTGAAACAGTCAGTTTCGCATCCATATATGACATCATTTGCTGCTGTAAAATATTATAACTTTTGCGGAAAAATGTAACGTATTGTGTATGTACACGTAACTAGAGTTCACGTGCACATGCATATGGATTTTTTTTAGAGACTCGAATGCACATGCATAGAAGACACATAGACTTGGTCATTCATCCATGCCAGGTTAGCAAAGCTATAAGCCCCAAATTAAGGTACATGTCAAAATAAATAAATAAGAAAACCTAGAAGCCAACTAATAATAGTAACAAAAATAGTCACAACGGCGGATAAATCTTCAAAAATAAAATTACCGAAAAAGGCTTTCGCCCCGCTTTATATTATAAAGCCAACCGCACAATAAGCATCCAACAAAGACCAACACACCACAAACACACACACACACGGAGGTCCACAGGAGCCAAAGTAGTACATCAAAGGGTCATAGCTGAGGGCACAGCACAACAAGCCCTAAAATCAAAAGACGCACGCCACAATCCGCACAAACGCCAGGCGGACTAATCAGGCTCAGGGGGAGGAGGCGGCAGCGGGGGAGCCAAGCGGAGCGCCATCGAGCGGAGATCGGAGAGGAGGGCGGTGATGGCGTCCCGGTCCTGAGGGCGGCTAAGCGGCTGCCAAAGCTGCAGGTAACCACACAGTTTAAAGATTGCGTCAGTCGCACGACGAAGGGGCACCTTCTGAATAACAAGCTTATTACGGATGTTCCAAAGCGTCCAGTCAAGAACCCCTACGCACAGCCATCTAATATGGCGGAAGCGGGCAGGGCAGGCGTTAAGCTCAGCAAGCAGGTCGGGGAAGTTGGTATTACACCACTGTCCACCAACCGTTTCGCGGAAACAGGCCCAAAGGAACTGGGCAGGGTGGCACGAGAAAAAGATGTGGTTAGCATCCTCAACGGTGCCATAGATGGGGCACATTCCATCACCCGGGCCATTTCGCTTGAGGACCTCAACACCCGAAGGGAGCCGGCCACGGATCCATTGCCATAGGAAGATCCGGGTCTTCAGCGGGAGACGGATATCCCAGATCAGGCTAAATGGTTCCGGGGCCGACGAGGGAGCAATGGCACCGTATAGGGACTTCGTGGAGAAACGTCCAGAAGGCTCGAGGCGCCAGGACAGAGCGTCCCGGTCCTCCGCCACCTCCATCGGTAGAAGAGCAATGTCCTGGAGGAGGGCGTCCCAGGCGGCCACCTCAGGGGGACCAAACGGGCGCCGGAAGGCGAGACGCCCTAAGTCAATAAGGGCCATCTCAACCGATACTCGGGGGTCAACCGCAATGGCAAATAGCTCAGGGAAACGCACCGCCAGGGGGGCGTTCCCTAGCCAACGGTCGAGCCAAAACAGGGTCGAGGTTCCGGAGCCAACCGATATAGAGGTGCCAATGCGTAGTACGGGCAGGAGCTGGATCACAGACTGCCAGAACTGGGAACCGCCCGTACGTTGGCA
Source organism: Triticum urartu (assembly GCF_003073215.2). NCBI lineage: Eukaryota > Viridiplantae > Streptophyta > Magnoliopsida > Poales > Poaceae > Triticum > Triticum urartu. Next base: position 697,821,672 of record NC_053028.1, read on the forward strand.
AGGCGAGAGGCTGGCCACGAAGATATTTATTACGTATGATGGTGAGCCAGAGGCCTCCCTCCCCGTTGGCAATACGCCACAGCCAGCGAGTCAGGAGGGCAATGTTCATGCGTCGGGAAGAGAGGATGCCAAGACCCCCCTGGTCTTTGGGCTTGCAAATGTACACATGACTTGACTAAAACAAATGTATATCCATATATCAAATTTTCCTTTTTAAACCTAATAATATGTTAGGGAATTTCTTAAGATATTTTGCATCATTCATAAAATGTTTCAACGTTATTTGTACAATGTTTAGCACAAATTCATAAAACATATTGAAAGCACTTATTTGAAAATATATTAATCATTTATTCCAAAAATGTTTAACATATATAAAAAATATTTTATATGTACATAAAAATGTGTATTGTGTATGAAAAAGAAAAATCTAAACAATTATTTTAGAAAATACTAATCATGTATTTGAAATATATAAAAAATGTATATGCGATATTAATGATGTTTACAAAAAATGTATAATGTGTGTAAAAATTAGACATATGTTGAAAAAAGGAAATAAAGGATAAAAAAGTTTATAAAATCATAGAAAACTGGAGAAAATTGAAGAATGAAACAAAGAAAAATGAAGAAAAAATGAAAAAAATAAAGAGGAAAAATGAAACTTGAAGGAAACCTAGGAAAAACCATAGAAAACAGATGCAAGACAGTGAAAAAGACGAAAATAACCATGGGGGAAAAAACTTGCGTGCAGTTATAGTTTTGGACTGGCTCAATTCCCTTCGCAGCTGGCGAGAAATGGCATTTGCAGGACCAAGCTGGTTGCGTGTCTTCAATAGTGGGCTGACTTACTAGTATATGGGCATTCTTCTAAGTTGATGTGCTTCAAGGTTCAATCCCTTTTAGATTGCTGGGCTTGCTACCCCTTAAAAAAAGATTACTGGGCTTGCTTCAAGCCGAGCAGGAAAAAAAAAGCAGCAAACACTGGACCCCTTCCTAGATATTTTAGAGAATTTTCTCAAAAAAAAGAAGAAGATATTTAGGAGAAAAACTAAAATGGCGATTCACCGGAATTTCGAGAGCCAACAATCATTTCCCCTCTTGAGTCCTGCTTCTTTCCTTCTTTATTGGTTTATTAGCTTGGCCAGATAAGATATACAACTTTTTTTTGTGGTTGCTGGGGATAAGATCTACAGCTATGTATGGCTATGTCACATGAACGCATGCGAACAAGGTATAATCCATTTTGTTTTGGAAGAGACAAAATTGCATGACTATCTTGTCATAAACTACTGGCGCAACCTTTGTTTAGAAGATATCCACATCATTCCCTCAAAAACAAAAGATATCCACATCACCCCACGTCCTCATTTTTAGCTATAATACAGATATGCGCAGTCATACATGTTCACAAGTGGAGAAGGTTTTAGTCCGTTGGGAAGAGACGAAAATGCCAGACTGTATTTCCTTAATCTAATGGCCAGATCTCCGGGTGTAATGTCTCGTTATTTAGATTATAAGTACACCAATCTAATGGCCAGATCTCCCTGTGTATTGTCTCATTATTTAGACGAAACCCAATCGAATGCACTTAACGACTGAGCTGCACGTGCAGTGTCTCGTTATTTAGATTAGAAGTACAGCATATTCGTACGCTTTCACATGTACCTACAGAATGAATATTCTTTGTGCCACTTGTGAGCGACTAACAGGCAACAGCTGCGTATTACTACTATACTTCACAATCCTAATTGCCACTTAATACGATATCGTGTTTGTCACTAGATTAATTACACCATCTCCTAAGGGATCGATTGTGAAGCATGATCCTGTATTAACCAACCTGCCAAAGTTATTCAACAAAACAAAAACAAAAAAACCTATCAAAGTTATTTAGTCCAATGGTTGCTTGTCATTAGTTCCTCGTAATACAAGGCTGCAACCACCATAGTTGCTAGGCATCTAATCACATGGACCTGATGGGCACATATCTTTTGTTAACTCGGCCTATGGAAAGACTCAACTTAAGCTCTAGTCAGGTCAACTTTCCCCTCTTCCTCCTCGACCGTGCGGCTTCATTATAAGTCCGCCTGCAGCTAGCTAGCAAGCAGCAAGGAGACATATATATCTCGTTTCTCTCTTCGCAGTAAGGATTCCCCAAGCTAGTGCTCCTCTCAAGGTTAGTGCTATGCAGCTTGTTATTTCTACATGTCCGCGCAATCATCATGCTAAGTTTTGCCCTTCCTTTTCAAAAACATCATGCTAAATTTTGCCTCCTTATTCTTGTATAAGTTGTTAAGCAACTGTACCACTTTGGTGAAATGAAATATTGTTTTGCAGTTAATACACAACTTGTGGCTCCCTCACATTTCTTAAATCATCAGAAATGGCCACACCAAGCCTCGTACTACCAAAGGAACTACCATATGAATTTTTGAAGAAAATCACGGATGACTTCTCCGATGACCGTAAAATTAGTGATAGTCCATTTGGAATACTTTATAAGGTTAGTTTGATTTTCTCTTGATATTTCCAGTCCTTCCAGTTAAGGTTGATGCCAATATGCTAATATAATATAGAGTATATCTATGATATTGAACAGGGAATTAATCCAGATGATGGCAAAGTGATTGCTGTGAAGAAACTTCAGGAAAACGCACCGATGCCACCTAACAAAGCATTTGCGCAAGAGGTTCAGAATGTTATGGCGCTCAAACATGATAACATAGTACAGTTGGTTGGATTCTGCAGTGAAACAACAAAGAGATTGGTGCAGTTTGATAAAAGATATATCCAGGCAGACATTACCGAAAGTTTAATCTGTTATGAATATTTACCCAATGGGAGCCTTCAAAAGAATCTTTTTGGTATGCCATATATTATATGTCTGATTGTTTTGAGTTTATTCTCGTTCTTAGTGTGTACTCGAAGCTATATGGAGCTAGAAAACAACTTTTAGACGTTATTTAGAGTTTTGATCATTTTGTCTAGTTTTTCTTAATGTATGTCTACACTATATAATTTTCTTCCAGACTCTTTATCTTTGTACACTGATATACAGGAACCAAAGGTGACAAGGTTGTCTCTTCGGTCAAACCTGATATTGATTGGGACACACGCTTCACAATAATCAAGGGGATCTGCCATGGTTTACGTTTTCTACACAAGTTGGATATTCCCATCATACATATGGATTTGAAGCCTGAAAATATACTTTTGGATGCAAATATGGTGCCAAAGATCGCAGACTTTGCACTTTCTCGGGTCTTTGGCCAAGAACAAACACGATTGTGCACACAAACAGTTGTGGGATCATAGTAAGCTCATCATAATTTTTTTATAACATTAGGTTTCTTAATTATAACGTAATTAACTTCTGTTCATTTTACTCTCGATATTTTCCATTTAACTTGTTAATGCCAATCAGTGGGTACATGGCTCCAGAATATTTATATAGAGGTGAAATCTCGGCCCAGTCAGACATATATAGTTTAGGATTGGTGATAATCGAGATCACCACGGGAGAGCAGAATTGCCCTGAAAAAGACCAACCATCTGCAAGAAATTTTATTGATAAAGTAAGATAAATACAATTTGATTATTTGAATATTGCACCCCATGTATGTTAAATTTAGTTTGTACATTATCACCGAGCAACTTGATAAAATTTCTGCAGGTACGTGAAAAGTGGACAAAGGAGGAGCACATAGCATCCAAGTACCCATCGTTAGAGTATGGTTGCCTCCAGCAAGTATTAGCATGCATCAATATTGGGCTGAAATGTGTTGCGATTGATCGGAAACTCAGGCCTTCGATTGTCGACATTGTTGACATGCTCAATGGACTAGGTTCAAGATGAATGCAAACATGGTAAGCCCTGAAATTTCTGAACTTCCAGAAAATCTAAATAAGTATCTTAATTTTGCTTTTCAAAAGCCTGATCGTGATAGATTCAATAGATGCATGGTTCCATGTATTTTTTAGGTGTAGTAAATACACTCATATTCTCCCATATATGTAACTTTTTTAGATATGTTGATATATTTAAACATTCAAACATCAAAACTGAAATTTATTTAATTTTCTTGTTACCTTGTAAGCAAATTACCACAAACATACACTTGGAAATTATTTTTCACTGATGTAGGATCACCACTTGTTGGTAGGTATTCTTTTTTTTAACCTTTGACCTCATTAATAATAATAAAAGTAATATGTACAAATCTAATCTAAAAAGAAAAATAACCGGGAACTATCCAACACCAGTATTTTCTAATATTGCGAATACATAAGTCTGAAACTGGTTTCAGATCAAGGAGTTAATCCATTGATCATGTTCTGAGCACTGCCCCTGCGAAAAATAAAACCCTAACCTATCTACTAGCCAAAGCCGAGGCACCATGATTCCCCACCCCACCACCGGCCGCTAGAGCAGTAGGTAGAGGGGAAGGCGAATCTAGTGGCTCGCCGGTGGAGATCAAGAGGTGGAAAGCTTTGCCCTAGTCACCTTGCAAAAGGGGAAAGAAAGACTATATGCCAGCCCATCCGGTAGCCTAGCCAACATCCTCATAGGCATGTTTATGTAATTATTGTGAACTTTAGCTAAATTTGTTCCTTTTTTCTATATATGTGAAAATGATTGTAGTAATATGTTGCACATTAATTTGCTTAATCATGTGTTTTATGCTACACATTTCAGAAGGTTGTGAACTTATAATATATATGTAAATGGCATTTCAGGTCTCCCGTGCTTCCCCCGCGAGAGGAAACTTTTGGGTCCTTTTAAGCTACTGCACGAAGAAATAAAATAAGCTCCATTATTGCAAGAGGACCGTCACCTTAATGTGGAGACATTTAAATTTTATTACTTTCCAAATATTATATCGTTTTCTATCATGCAAACAATTATGTTGTTGGCTCTGATAATGTGTGTTGGAAATACGAATTTGTTTTCCAAGGTAACTGGATGGTTCCAGTAAAACAATCCATTTAAAAATGAACATGTCTTTAAAAAAAATTATTAAGGCATTTCATGCCTGAACTGCAGAAAAAAATTGAACGACAGCCTAGCCATTTCATTGTGAAAAATTCAGTCAAGTCCAGCCCCCCGCGTCGCTACGCATGAGCGACATGGATCGCGACATAGCCACCGCCGGGAAGGAAGTTCCTCCTCCGTCTCCCCTGCCCTTGCCGCCGCCAGGACACGCCGCCGGACAATACCCACGCGGCTGCTGCAGTGGCGGGCTTCTCGCTCCCCGTGACGGAGCTCCCGTTTGGCTGGCTCGTGCGGATGCCAGCACATGGGGTGTCGAGCGGACAGCGGTACGGCCCTTCCGGCGTAGATCCTCATTGGCTCGGGTTGTGGCAGTGGTGTTGCACCTTCATGTCAGGCCGCGGCGCAGTGGATCCGGGCCCTGGCGCTCAGATTTGTTGGGAGCGGGTCATCGGCCTCTAGGGTGCAGTCCAGCTGTGCAGCCGACTGCTCTAAGTGCACTGGTGGTAGGAGTCTTGCTATGCGTATGACTCTTGCTTGTCCGATTTTATACGACATAGCAGATCAAGCCGTTCAACTCCTGATCCAAACGGCAGCACACCACTAGATTAGCCATCGTATAGAGTCTGACAGAGTAAAATCGTACGTACAGTAGTTCCGCTGGTGATAGGGAGGCAGGTGCAATGGTGTCAGGAGAGCGGATCCGGGGCTACTTTGCCCGGATTCAGTTTGTGGTGGGGCCGGCCAGTGGCGGCTGCATGGGCTGGCTCCTAGCACGGATCCAATGACTAAGCGGTGGGCATCACAATGGTGTGGGTTCGATCCGGCTGCTATGTGAGTTGCTGGTCTTCTGCATAGTAGGGGTGGAGGATAACGGTGTGGAGGCGCCGCACTTGGGAGTGGAGCTCGGTGGAGTGCAGGATGCGAGGCAGCGGTAACATATCAAAGACACTCGTCAAGATGTCCTTGCAACATATCGAAGATGTACCCTGGAAGACACATGTTAAGATGTGCTTCCAACCTATTGAAGTGGGGGTATGCCAAATTATGTCTTGACCGGACACGCCCTACATCAAGAGTCAGTTATCCAAGCAAAGACCCTATCTGTCAGGGGCAAACCAAGCCCAAGAGTTCAGCGGCGGCCAAAGTGGCTGGGGGCAAAGGGCCCCACTTAGCCCATCATCGGTCTGCCCCTGCTATGAGTCACGCAGGGGGCCTCGGTAATTAATGTAAAATCATATAAAAACATTGGGCGTCTAATTACTACACCTCTTATATCCCCAACAATATGATCCATGCACCGTATTGACCCTGATGTCACTAGTGTTCAGAATAGCACTTCACGGTCTCCCTGCCCTTAGCCTCTTCGTGGCTCAATCTTCGTGACCCTGGGTACCTGCAGAGACGAAGAACACGAAGGAGACAAGAGACAACTATGAAGTAATTTTATTTCACACATACAAGATGCTAGTTCAAAATACTTTCATCGATCTCTTCAACAAATACATATTGTTGTAGGGCTATGCCTTAACCCATTGCCATACCCAACTACTCACACATGGCTATCAGATCGCAACAAGAAACCATTGAAGAACACATCAGGAGGAAAGCTTTCTTGATAATATGTCCTACAATATTTGCAGGATTTATAGCATGGTTATAAAGTATGGCTACTTGGGGATGAATGCTGCAGTGATGGTGGAGGCCATGGTGATGGAGATGGGAAATGGTGGCGGCTAGGTTACATATAGCTTCTGGTGGTTAAGATGGAGATTTCAGCGATGAATGTCGATGCTCTGATTCGATTCTAGTGTTGGCACTTTAATAATAGTTGTGTGGTTCGACGAGACGGTGCCGTAGGCACCTCATACGAGCACATGCAGTCGTGTGGCCGTCTTGTGCTCTGGTTGCCTTGTTGCACCTCTCAATTGGCTATCCTTATCTCCTCTTTGCTCCCTTCTATATATATACTAGAACAATGCCCGTGCGTTGCAACGGGATATAAATCTTATAGTATGTTGGCTTGTGATTTACCTGTCTATAATAATGCGATTGTGTAATGATAATAGTTGTGGGCGGCGAGGTCGAGGACGATGGGGATGAAAGGGCTGTAATCGGTGATGGTGTCGGCGAGCGACATGGGTGCGGCTAGAAGAGTAGAAGGATGTGTTGGTGGTTCTAGGGAAAGAGTAGAGGAAGAAGAGGCCGCCGCGGTGGCGGCTCTGGCGATGATAGCGGCCCGACGCTCGAAGTAGCCGGGCGGCGGCGGTGTTGGTGGGGTGGGTGGAGCCATACACTAAACCCTAGGATCAAAAAACTGATACCATGATGAATAAAACTATTGCTTGTGTTATGTTTAGCATAGGGTACATAGCTATATATATTGGTACAAACCGACTTAGACTAGATATTACAAACCGAATTGGACTAGAAAACTTGTGATCCAAGGAATAGTCTAACAGAAGGAAAAAATTGCAAATCATAATATGTTGTAGTAGTTGGATAATCATAATTGTTCTCAAATTAAATGGTCAACGACCCTTTTCCTTGTTAGATTACTCATAGTAGGAGTAACATAGTTAGTAGCATGCATTCTATATAGACAAAAAGTATGATGTGGGGAATAATTAAAAAGAAGAGAGAGAAATAGAGTAACATAATATGTTACCATCAAATAGCGTTTCCCAATGAAAATGACTCTACAAATTAACAAATGAATGTCTCTATCACAGATATGACATTACCCACTATGAAAGCAGTTACATATACTATAAATATGCATATTACTACTCTAAGACTACCCACAGTGGGAGTAATAATATAGGTGGTAACATCACACTTATCTAAATAAAATAGATGACGTGGCAAATAATTAATGATGAAAGAGATATATGTAGTAACATAGCTGGTACTCATACTATGAGTAACATCACACATACGAAGACAAGATTAGTCTACAACCTAATAAATGATTAGTCTACATCACACATACTATGAGTAACATCACACATATGAAGACAAGATTAGTCTACAACGTAATAAATGAAGAGTTGCATGACACCACACATATGTTACTCCCCACTATAGAGATAGTAACATAGACTAGTAACATATGGATGTTAGTCGTCTAAGTTACTCCCTACTGTGGGTAGTGTAAACTACTCATTACTATGACCAAACTTAATTATTAGATGCAGTAGGTATCATTGATGATCTTAATACCAGGAAGTACCCATTGGCTCTCAGCCAAATGCATTAATTGACCTTACACTAGTCACTCTTTGATGCTCAAAGGCCATAATTTTTTTAATCAATAATCATGAGCAGCATCTAATGACCAATTTATCCACATGGTTTTACGTGTACAAGGCAGCAATAATGCATTAAACAACCATGACAGATTACTGCTAAAACAAAGTGGCGCATAAAACCATCTGTGCTAATATTGGTGCGTGGGAATTATATAGCAGAATGTACGATAAAGTTGGTGTCTATGGCAAATTTGTGAGAATTGTTACTTTTGTTCAGTACTACCTCCATCATGCTTTATTGGTCCTTATTGTATTTCGTATGAATTTTTTATCATAGATTGAACTGAAAAAATGTTCAGGCATGTCACTAAAAATTGTATCATTGAAAACTATGCTCAAATATGAATCCAAGGATATAATTTTTGTTGACATGCATTAATATTTTCTTTGTTAAATATTTGGTCAAAATTTGACACAAACTACAAAGAAGACCTATAAACCAGGACGGATGTAGTATATGTTGTTAGCGTGTACAATTTGCCCACTTGTTATTATCGCGTATAGTAGCTACCTTTGGTGTAGGACTTGCAACCCAATTTTGGTATTAAAAACCCTTGTAATAATCACCTTAGAGATCTATGGTTTTGTCGGCTGGAGATGACACCCAACCTAATTGGGGCAACATCCAACACTGCCATTGCCTCTCTCGGTCTCCTAGCGTGTGTTTGATTGTCATCTACAATTTTTCCTGCATTGCATGCTTGACCGTTGAGCCTGGCTGAGGAAAAACAGGCAAAAACCAACATATGTATGTTGTTTGGTTGCTTGCATACCCTCTAGCCTGTCTGTAGCGAAACAAAAGGTAGGTTGTTTGGTTGCCCGCTTGTTTAGGCGGAAACAAATGCCATGGCGTTTGGTTATATGCAACGCATATTGTCTAGTAACCCCCTAATGGATGTGGTGAGGTTACCAGCACGCTAGGCATGCAGAACGAATGAAAAACATACTAGATAGCATACAAATATAGTTTCAAACCAAACCAAGTAGTTTTCACGACATGACAACACTTAAACCAAACCAAATATTGGGGCGGTGAATGAGGCACACAGAGGTGTGCCAGTGGCGACACTGGCACAAGGTCTAGTCTCGTCGTTTGTCATGTGGGGATGTCACTTGCGGGCAACATGGTGGAGCTACTGGTTGGTGTGGGCCCAGGCAGTCGCCTACGTCCTTCGCATGGTTCCTCACACTCGTGTCCGTCTCCTACGATAACTTCTACAAATTCTAGAAGGTGGTTGCTTTTGAATTGGTTACTATTACCACAACACATGACTCGTAACCGAGCGGAGACAGTCCACCGGATCCAGTGCATGGGGGTGTGGATATGGCTCTGATATAGCCATCATTAGCTTCTAGACATGTTGCTTCGATGTGCTCTCTTTTTCTAAATTTTCAGCGCTATGTTTCTGTCCACTTCTTCCTCCCTATTCGTTTCATTCAGTGTGACAACAGCCGTGAGTTTGAAAACATTCAAAATTGTACCTTCTACTTAACACATCGCATTCTTCTTCGCTTCTCTTGTCCCTACACTTCTGCTCAAAACGGTAAAGCCGAGCGTTCTCTTCGTACCATCAATGACATTGTTCGTACACTTCTCGTTAAGTCCTCCATGCCATCAAAATTCTGGGCAGAAGCACTCCACATAGCCACCTTTCTTCTCAATATTCGCCCCTCCAAAACCAATCCAAATATCACTCCCTATTACTCTCTTTTCCTTTGCCATCTCAATTACTCCAAGGTTCGTGTTTTTGGCTATCTTTGCTTTCCAAATGCTTATGCCACCTCTGAAAACAAACTTTCTCCACGATCTATCCCATGTGTCCTTCTTGGTTTTTCCGCCGAACACAAAGGTTACCGCTGTCTTGATTTACACACTGGACGGGTACACGTGTCTCGCCACGTTACATTCGCCGAACATATTTTTCCTTTTGCTCAGTGCACCGACACACCATCAATCATCCCTACCTCCGCCACCACCTCTTCTCCCCGTCCATTCCACCTCTACACTCCTGTCATGGCACCGCACCTACTATCACGGCAGCACCACCCAACCCGTCATCCAACACCCAGACACCACCCAACCCGCCATCCAACACCCAGACACCACCCAACCCGCCATCAAACACCCAGTCACCACCCAACCCGCAACCAAACAACTCGCCACCACCCAACCCGCCATCATCCAACCCGCAACCACCCAACCCGCAACCACACAACCCAACACCACCCCACCCACCGTCCGCATCTTCTCCTACACCAGACACCCCCATTTCCATCCTACCAGCTAAAGTTGTTCCTAGCGTCGCCCCTGTCAATGATCATGGCATGTGTACTCGCACCAAATCAGGTTTTTGTCAGCCCACAGATCGCCTCAACCTACATGCTACCACTTCTCTCTCTTCCATCCCCAGAACTTACAAAACTGCTCTTCTTGATCCGAATTGGGCTGCTGCAATGCAAGAAGAATACGATGCTTTAATTCAAAACAATACTTGGCAGTTAGTTCCTCGTCCTTCCAATACAAATATCATTTCTGGCAAATGGGTCTTCGCCAAGAATTCCACTCTGACAGGAGCCTCTCCCGCTATAAAGCCCGCTAGGTCTGTCGTGGTTACTCTCAACAACATGGCATTGACTGCGATGAAACATTCTCTCCTGTTGTCAAGCCAAGCACCATTTGTACTGTTCTTAGCATCGCTATTTCCTCTGCATGGCTCATCCCTCAACTAGATGTAAAAAATGCTTTCCTCCATGGTTCTCTTCAAGAGACCGTCTATTGTCAGCAACCTCTTGGTTTTGAAAATCCTTCCTATCCAAATCATGTCTATCTTCTCCAGAAATCTCTTTATGGTCTAAAACAAGCTCCACGAGTCTAGTTTCAACGTTTCTCTTCTTTCATCCAAACGATAGGTTTCACTTCTTCCCTTTTTGACACTTCTCTCTTTATGTACCACCACAATTCTGAAACTGCCTACCTCCTTCTTTATGTAGATGACATCATTCTCTCCGCATCTTCTCGAACCTTTTTAGATCATATTATTACCCTTCCTCGTTCTGAATTTTCTATGACTGATCTTGGTACTCTTCATCACTTTTTGGGCATTGCCGTTCTTTGTGATTATTCTGGCCTTTTTCTTTCGCAACGTCAGTATACTCTTGATCTTCTTAATCATGCTGGCATGCTTAACTGTCAGTCCTCTCGAACCCCTGTTGATACCAGTTCCAAACTATCCGCTGACGGTGAACCTTTCCATGATCCTACTTTGTACCATAGTCTACCCGGGGCTCTACAATATCTCACTAGCACTCGTCCTGAAATTTCCTTTGCTGTTCAACAAGCATGTCTCAATATGCATGATCCACGGCTTCCGCATTATAATCATGTCAAATGTGTTCTTAGGTATTTGAAAGGTACTCTTGGTCATGGTCTTCACATCAATAAGTCCACTCCTTCTCTCACCGCATACTCTAATGCAGACTGGGCTGGTTGTCCAGACACTCGACGATCCACATCCGGTTTCTGTGTTTTTCTGGGTAACAATTTGATTTCTTGGTCCTCAAAAAGACAGGTTACGATGTCCCGCTCGTCCGCTGAAGTTGAGCACCGTGCTATGGCACATGCTGTCGCTGATACTATTTGGGTTTGTTAGTTGCTCTCAGAACTGCACCGACCGATTGAGCAGGCTACTATTGTATATTGTGATAACATTTCAGCTGTTTACATGTCTGGAAATCCTGGTCAGCATCGGGTGCTCCATGTTCCTACTACGGCTCAATTTGCGGACATCTTCACCAAAGGACTTGCTACTAAGCCATTTCAAGACATATGTTCCTGTCTCAACGTCATCAAGCGTCCCGTTGATACTGCGGGGGGATGTTAAACTATTTCTTGGATCACAAGTTTCCTAGTCCAAGTCGGTTTGTAATATCTAGTCTAAGTCGGTTTGTACCAATATGTATAGCCATGCACCCTGTGCTAAATATAACACAAGCAACAGTTTTATTCATCTATCATCTTCTTCTTATTATATTTAAGACGAAAGATGTGGTAGAGAGAAGAATTAACGAAACAAGAGACTTATAAAACAAGAGACTTTTGTGGACCTCCACCTCTCCCAACATGCCACACATATTAATTAGAGATTGTACACATCGAATTAATACGATTCTGTCACATATTGATACAACTCCATGGAAGTGTTGTACAAATATTACTACTCATCTCATAGATGATACACGAGAAGAAGGGAAATGACTTCTATGTACATGATTGTTATAACTTCAGCCTTCGTCTCAATAAAATTATCCCTTAAAAAAACGCATCTCATAGATCTGGCCATTCTAGTACGAATAAATCGAGATCATCTTAGAGACCAAGTCAGTCTCATCTAAAATATCCAACTTGTCTAATAAGTCTAAATGACAGGCTTTTGTTTAGACAAAGCATATGGTTCATTAATTGATTGTGGTTAACTAAGCATATTGGTAGTACTACAGCCAGAAAGATTCGTTGGTCTGAGCCATTGGCTTTTTCATCAATGACAAAGGACACATATACAATTGAGGGTGGTTAACGAAGCGTATTGATATTACAACCAGCTGGCAGATCCATCGATCCACGGAGTTAGCTTATTAGTCTGCTCCACGATTGATAGAATAATCTCACAATAAGGGTGTTCCCAATGTTCCCCATTTACAAAAGAAACGACAAAACAAATCAGTACATCAAAGACAACACTGAAACTAGTTCTTTCCTGCAAAACAAAACTAAAACTAAAACTAGTTCTCGACGAATTTTCTAGCAAGATTTGTGAGCTTGAAGGACTTGAGCGACGACCGACAACTCCCTTAACATCTGAGAACATTATCACGCTAGACTTTACTTTTTTTTGATAAAGGACTTTTCATTGAATAGATATATCGAGGTGATACAATCGTATCGAAAGAAAGCCCGGCCTCTGCATAGCTAGATGCACACAGCCAAAAAGTCCAGAGCACCCTAAAAATAAAATAATTCGATACAATGCCAAACAATAAATCGTGTCCAGCCTAAGGAGCGGTAGATCCTATCCGTAAATCACACCGCCATCCATGGGGGTAGAAAACCTCCCTGGCCGTACGCTCCAGCCATGTAGACGCCATCATAAAAAGGTCCCTGTTCTCCGGCTTCTGCAGGATAGACCAAGTACGGAGCCATCGTGTACAAACATGAATAACCTGTATAGGAGATGAGACACATTTATTGTTAAAAACCACATCATTCCTGGTAAGCCAAATTGCCCAGCATAAGGCCGCCGCTCCCACAAGAATATGTGCAGAAAATTGTTTATCAATATCCCGCAACCAGTTGCTGAACATATTCCGTGCACTACGTGGTGGATATAAATTCGAAGCTACTTGGACCATAGCCCAAACTGCCTGAGCGAACTTGCACTGAAAAAATAAGTGTTTGATAGACTCGTCATGTTGGCAAAAGACACATGTCTTGGAACCATGCCAGTTTCTCGTGCCAGATTATCTCTAGTTAGGATGACTCCTTTGTTAAGAAACAAGCGGAAAATCTTCACTCTTAGGGGAATTTTTAGCTTCCACAATTTCCTGATATCTACTGGAACATTACAATGAACCATTGCATCATACATGGATTTGACCGAAAATTTGCCATTCTGATGCAAGTTTTATTGAAAAGTGTCCGGCTCATCTGACAGTTGAATGTCCTCCAGGCGAGTGAGTAATTCATTCCATGCTGCCAGACAAGTGCCCAAAAGATCCCTACGGATAGAAATATCGGGGTTTTCCTGTCCTAAGACTTGTTTGATTGCATTTTCAGGGTAAATTTCAAATTTTGCTTTGTTCAAACAGGTAGAAGCCATTTCACTTTGTTGGTCTTTCAAGGTGCACCTGTATTTGATTACATGTCATTGGATAAAACAAATTAATGATGTGCCAAGCATATGATGCACAGATAGCTGGAAACTGGCCCTTTCATCTTGTAATTACAGAAACTTGTGTGTGCCTTTTATTGACATCTTCGACAGGGAGTCTGTGATGGCCCTTGGTCTTGTTGAACGACTCCAAGACCTTCGACGTAATACAGCTCATCGTATATAACTTTTGTGAAGATATTAAGAAAGATAAGAAACAGAGAGTTGTGCAAGTAGTCATTGAAAAATACAAGCTCCAGAGCCATTAGCTGTTAACAGGCCGGATGATTAATTTAAATTACAGTGGATCGGCCAAGACTTGACCACATCTCACCGATTTGGCCAGCAGGTCTTTCCCTTAAAGATTACCATCTTCCACAAGTCGATGCACACCAACTCAATCAAGCACTAGCATCACGCCATCACCCGCAAGAAACATACAATCTTGAGATCAAGCTACCAACCTGCTGCCATGGCGGAACTGATTGTTGGGTTGGCCAAGTCCGTGGTGGAGGGCGCTCTGACCAAGGCCCAGTCGGCGATCGAAGAGGAGGCCAAACTCCGGCAGAGCGCGCAGCGCGACCTGGTGTTCATCACCGGCGAGTTTGAAATGATGCACTCATTCCTCAACGTCGCCACCACGGAGCGCGTGGAGAACAAGGTGGTGATGACCTGGGTGCGGCAGGTCCGCGAGCTGGCCTACGATGTGGAGGACTGCATCGAGTTTGTCGTCCACCTCGACACCAAGGCCAGGTGGTGGTGGCGTATGGTACCGTCCTGGTGCATAACGCCGCCACCGACGGCGCTGTCCCTGGAGGAGGCCGTCGATGAGATCGAGCAGCTCAAGGCCAGGGTGGAGGCTGTGAGTACCAGGAACTCGCGCTACAATCTTATCAGTGACTCAGGCTCCAAGCCGGCAGTCACGAATCATCAGCCCATCGCGGCCGGTGCCATCACCCTTGGCACAACCGCATTCAACGTGCTTGCTGAGGCTAGGGACTCTGCGAGGAGGCAACAAGGCTTAGGGGATCTCACCCGGTTGATCACCAAGAAAGGGAAGGACCTTCAGGTGATCACGGTGTGGGGAACAGGAGGTGATCTTGGGATGACCTCCATCATCAGGAAGGCGTACAATGATCCAGAAATCTGCCAGAACTTCCCTTGTCGCGCCTGGGTGAAGCTCATGCACCCTTTCAACCCCCATGAGTTCGTGCAGCGCTTCATGGCACAGGTCTACGCCGCAAAAGCTCGCGGCGGCGAAAAAAAAGGAGCAGGTGTGGGTATAGATGTCCTCACCAAAATGGAGGCCATGCAAGAAGATGTGGTTGCGCTCAGGCGTGAGTTTGTAGAGGAAGTCAACACCAACACTTACCTCGTCGTCCTGGAGAACCTGACCGACATGGTGGATTGGGATGCCGTAAGGATGTTACTTCCTGACATGAAGAATGGCAGCTGGATCGTCGTGTCCACGCAGCAATTCG